>NC_142928.1:82841024-82843524 GCF_046866305.1 Octopus bimaculoides
AGATTAAGTGTTAATCTAGGAAAGTATTGCAGAAAGTATTGCAGAAATGATAGTTATTTACATTCAGCAGAGTGGTTTCTTTTTAGCTGTAAATTTATATTAATTTCTATCGGAATAATAAAGCTTGTAATTAAAAATGACAGAGTAATGAGAAAGCGATGGATAGAAAAGCAGAAAGATAGAGATGGGTAGGTAGAGCGACAGATAGATGGAGAGACAGACCGGTAGACAGATGGACAGAAAGATAGGTAGGTAGATAGATAGATAGATAGATAAATAGATAGATAGATAGATAGATAGATAGATAGAATTATATATAGAGAGAAAGACAAATAAGAAATATCCACAGAGGGAAAATGACGGATTGAGATGAGGATATATTGCAATATTGGTTTACATCTGCATATAAATAACTGAATATTATAAACGTACAAAATACTCGCATGAATATTTGTACATATGTGTGTGTGTGTGTGTGTGTGTGTGTGTGTGTGTGTGTGTGTGTATGTGAGTGTGTGTGTATATATATATATATACATATATATGTGTATATGTATACATATGTATGAATATATGTATGTGAATATATATACATATATATATTTGTATGTGTATGCGTGTGTGTTTGTATGCATGTATGTATATCTACCAGAGAGACAGAGAGAGAGAAAGAGAGAGAGAGAGAGAGAGAGAGAGTGAGTGAGAGGGAGAGAGGATGGGGAGAGAATGAGAGGAGTTATATAAAGATATCAACATAATTGACTATAACATAATACAGATTATCATATAATGTTCAGCATTTCCAGTTTCATTACTCTATGTAAAACATACAGTCGTTTAATTATATTTTCGATATACTTCTACACATGTTCACAAATACACATTCAAGAGCTTGCGCAGTTAGCTAAACAGCAATGTTTATTGTATCGATTTGCATTCGTAAAATGGTAAAGAAATATATTTTATTCGGAAGTATAGATTAGTTACGGTGCAATAGAAAATGCCCACACCATCCATAACCACTGCCGTTAAAACTGCTGCCGTCGCCACCGCCACTACCGACACTCCCGCACCACTATTACCACCACCACTCCACCACTACTACCACCACCACTACTACCACCACCACCATCATCATCATGATCATGATCGTCTTCATCGTCTTCATCGTCACCGTAGTTGTTGCCGCTTTTGTCAACATCCTAATCGTCATTAACGCTGTCGTCTTTGTCATCAGCCAACTCCTCTTTCTTTTCCTTTTTCTCGTCATCCTCCACTTCTACACCATCATCTATCGTCATCATCATCATTATCTTCCTCCTCCTCCTCCTCCTCCTCATCATCATCATCGTCATCATCATCGTCATCATCATCATCATCATCATCATCATCATCATCATCGTCGTCATCATCATCATCGTCATCATCTTAATAAATCGACGTCTAAATGACTAATTAGCCTCATCGATATTACCACAACTGCTAATCACGATCAAACTAGTAGTAGTAGTCACGATCATCACGATCGCCATCGGATACGCTGTCCTAAACATTATGCTCATCATCGTCATCGTAGTGGGCATCCATGCAAGCCTTCCTCCTCCCTTTCTCTTCCCCTACTCATAATATCACCCCATCGCCACCACCACTACCACCGTCGTCATCATCTTCATCCTCATCATCATGAGCAGCTTCGTCGTTATAATCATCATCGTTATCATTATGAACATCGTCGTTGTAATCGTCATCATCCTTAGCATGTATGTGCACTATACCAACCTAAGTGCCTAGCATCTAAATGAGGTAAAACGAGACCTACATTAAGAGTTTGAATGGACACTGGTGAGTCCCGTTGTCAAAATGTGAACCGCTTCCCGTCCAGCACATTTTCCTGATACTACATTGGCCGGATCTCACTTTCGTAAGAAAGTTAGTTAAAGAAACCTTCGAAAAACTGATATAACCCAAACAATCATTAGACAAAATCTCTCTCTCAAGTGTTTAAAAGCTAAAAGCAACAAACAAGGGAGATAAGTTTAATCAGATCAGCTGATCGAAATTTTTAGACATTATTGATAATGGCGGATTGAAATAATCTTTAAAGCCAACAGGTGACAGCAACGAATATTTTTCCGTTTTATAAAATCTTCTCAGCGATGTTGTTGGTACTCCGTCGGTTACGACGTCGCGGGTTCTACTTGATCCGATCAACGGAACAGCCTGCTCGTGAAATTAACGTGCAAGTGGTTGAGCACTCTACAGACACGTGTACCCTTAACGTAGTTCTCGGGGATATTCAGCGTGACACAGTGTGACAAGTCTGACCCTTTGAATTACAGGCACAACAGAAACAGGAAGTAAGAGTGAGAGAAAGTTGTGGTGAAAGAGTACAGCAGGGTTCGCCACTATCCCCTGCGGGAGCCTCGTGTAGCTTTAGGTGTTTTCGCTCAATAAACACTTACAACGCCTGGTCTGGGAATCGAAACCACGATCCTATGAC
>NC_142928.1:82848524-82871024 GCF_046866305.1 Octopus bimaculoides
TAATACGTATTTACTTCATTTTTCATCGATGCTTTGTAATTTTCACTCGACTACCATGGTGACGGCTAAACAACAACGATGACAAGGACGGCATTGACGATAATGATAAACACGAGGTAATGAAGATAAACTGAAATAGATTCCCAGACGAAGTTAAGTGATAAAAGTAACATGGAAAACAGATACTCATATTAGAGAAAATATAACACATTTATTCAACTAAGACAATTCTAGTAAAAATACATAGACACACATCTATCTATCTATCTATCTATCTATTTTTTTTTCACACCCTTTTTTTTTCCTTCCCCCTCCCAAAAAGAAAAGCTCTACATTGTATTTGTCCCATCTCTGTTGAGCCCTGTGTGGCTAATAAAAGAATTGTATCTATCTATCTATCTATCTATCTATCTATCTATCTATCTATCTATCTATCTATCTATCTACCTATCTATCTTTCTCCGCCTGTCAGCCGAGTCTATTGCGCAAATTGCTCCACCATCGTCTCTCAACAGGGAAGGCAAAGCAGTGTTCATCATACTGGTGGCCATGGTGAAAGAATGTGTGTGGTGGACCCGAGCGAAAGGATTAGAGACGAAAACTTACCTCTCTGGCCAATCGCTCATCAACTTTTTCAAGTATCACTTGAAAAGGAAGGTGAGAATAGAGAGACAGTTTTTGTCTCGTGAAAGTTTCATTAAAAGGTGGGTGAATGTAGCAAAGATGGTGCGTGCGAGTGACGGTACCTCTTTGAGCATGATCCTATAAATCGAGAAAAATTTTTTTTTTTTTAAAAAGAGAGAGAGAGCACTTCGCTCTCATGTGTCTATTCCCTGCTGAGGTTACCATGGTCTTTTCCGTAGGCTTTTCTCTCCATGGATAAACCTAATGTTACCCCATTTTACACAATTGACATTTTCTGTGATATACGATCCCCCCCTTTTTTTGCCCCCTTTTGATCGGATTTTTTATTTATTAATTATTTTTTTTTATAAGAAAAGCTCTACAGTTGTATTTGTCCCCTCTGTGTGCAGCCCTGTGTGGCTAATAAAAGAAAGTTATCTATCTATCTATCTATCTATCTATCTATCTATCTATCTATCTATCTATCTATCTATCTATCTATTTATCTATCTATGGACAACCTATGGACAACTTCCAGAGATCCCTGGCCTGGCAGTGCTATCGAGAAGCACTACCCGTTCGGGATAAGCTCTACAGGCATGGCTCGAGAAACACGGGGCCGACCTGTCCGAGATGCCGGCAGAGCGACGAAACCGTTCTGCACGCACTCGTACAGTGTCCCACCATTTCCGAGCTGTGGGCTTACGTCGAACAACTGCTATCGCGTGTGGGACGAGTCGGTCTATCAGCCGAGTCTATCGTGAATATTGTCGCGCCTCCTTCCTTTAAACGGGAAGGAAGAGCTATTTTCATCATACTTGTGGCTATGGCGAAAGAATGTGTATGGTGGACGCGTCTGAAAGGTCTAGAGACAAAGACTTTCCTCTCTGGGCAATCTCTCATCAACTTCTTCAAGTATCACCTGAAGAGGAAGTTGAGAGTAGAAAGGGAAGTCTTGTCTAGTGAATGCTTCAAAAAAAGATGGGTGAATGTAGCAAGGATGGCACGTGTGAACGACGGAGCCATCTTGAGCATAACCCTATGAACAAGAAAAAAAAAATAAAACAAAAAGGCAAAAGAGAGTCACTTACTGTTATAGTTTCTTCAATGAGAATATTGACCAAGGTTACCGTGGTCTTTTCCGTGGGCTTTTCCTTCCACGGCTAAACCTAAACTGTCCTCCCCTCTTTTTACACGAGAACATTACTGTGTGATACACGATCCCTATTGATCGGCCTTTCCTTTCCTTTTTTTCGATCCCTTTTGATCGAACTGCCCCTTTTTCCCTTCCTACGATCCCTTTTGATCGACACCACCAATTTTTTTTTTTTTTTTTTTTTTTTTCCCTTCCTTCCCCCTCCCAAAAAGAAAAGCTCTACATTGTATTTGTCCCATCTTCGTTGAGCCCTGTGTGGCTAATAAAAGAAATGTATCTATTTATCTATCTATCTATCTATCTATCTATCTCTGTCTATCTATCTATCTATCTATCTATCTATCTATCTATCTATCTATCTATCTATCTATCTATCTATGTCCCTCAACAGGGAACGCAAGGCAGTGTTCATCATACTGGTGGCCATGGTGAAAGAATGTGTGTGGTGGATCCAAGCGAAAGGATTAGAGACGAAAACTTAATTCTCTGGCCAATCGCTCATCAACTTTTTCAAGTATTACTTTAAAAGGAAGGTAAGAATGGAGAGGCAGGTTTTGTCTCGTGAAAGTTTCAATAAAAGGTGAGTGAATGTAACAAAGATGGTGCGTACGAGTGACGATACTTCTTTGAGCATATATATAAAAAAAAAGAAGTAGCAGGGAGCTCAAATTTGAGAGTTTCGGGCCTTCGTATTTTTCAAACATATGTATAAATGTGTGTGCATGTGTGTGTACACATATACATGCATATATATATATATATATATATATATATATATATATATATATATATATATATATATACATATATATATATATATATATATATATATATATATATATATATATATATATATATATATATATATATATATATATATATATATATATATATATATATATATATATATATACATACATATGTATATATATGAGCGAACACGACACAATGAAGTAGAGAAATTTGAAAAGACAACGCGAAACCGGTTATTTCTCAAAATACAATGTTTATATACCAAAAAGATTTTATAACATTTTTCTAACATTTTTCTAACATTTTTCTGACATAATTTAAATATATACTTTAACCATGTAACACAAGCCTTCTGTAGTTTTTTCACTCCTATTATCTTTTATATATATATATATATATATATATATATATATATATATATATATATATATATATAGGTCAGAGTATGTTACTGAGTTGTAAGAGATAACTGATTCCTTCTCATTTCAAAAGCCAAATATTTGTCTTTATCCATGACTGTGTGGTAAGTAGCTTGCTCACCAACCTCATGGTTCCGAGTTCGTTTCCACTGCGTGGCACCTTTGGCAAGTGTCTTCTACTATCGCCTCGGGCCGACCAAACCCTTGTGAGTGGATTTGGTAGACGGAAACTGAAAGAAGCCCGTCGTATATATATGTATGTGTGTGTGTGCATATATATATATGTTTGTGTGTCTGTATTTGTCCACACAGCATCGCTTGACAACCGATGGTGGTGTGTTTACGTCCTCGAAACTTAGCGGTTCGGAGAAAAGAGACCGATAGAATAAGTTCTAGGCTTCCAAAGAATAAGTCCTGGGGTCAATTTGCTCGACTAAAAGGCAGTGCTCCAGCATGGCCGCAGTAAAATGACTGAAACAAGTAAAGAGTAAATATATATATATATATATATATATATATATATATATATATATATATATATATATATATATATATATATATATATATATAATCATAAATATATAGGGATTAGCAGTATCCTGCTTCTCCAACATAATTGACGATTCCCTGGCCTGTATATCTATCTATATATATATATATATATATATATATATATATATATATATATATATATAGATAGATAGATAGATAGATAAAGGGAAAGGGCGTTAGCATAGTTAAAAATTAGTTCAAACTGCCAACTAGATAAAGACCCTAAAACCCTATGAAATGGAAGTGTACTTAAAGCTGCAATTGTAAATCTACTTAACCCTTCCCTGTTGTAATTTTAATTTATATTATTATCATTATTCATTTATCTTCCCGAACGAATAGCCGGCGCTTTTTGAGGATCACCTACTAATATGTGAGCGAGATATTGCTCAAAGCAAACGCTTCACTCTGTCTAGCACAGGAAGTCTATCACCGGTTGTTCGCTCCTGAAGACATCATTTGTATTGTTCTGTGAATAGGTTACATGTTGAGGGAAACAGCAACGCAAGAGTGGTCTGTATCAGTTGGGTTTTTTATCATTATTGAATAGTTCACCCCGGACCTTCAAAGAAAAATAAAAGTCCTGGGAACGATTTGCTGGGCAAAACCGTTCAAAGCGGTGCCCCAGCATGACTGCAGTTGAATGACTGAAACATGTAAAAGATAAGTGGTATATAAAAATGTATACATACATACATACATACATGCATACACATATTTATTTAATATATATTCTTTTATGCATATATGTTTGCATGTATATATATGTATATACATATACATACATACATATATATATATATATATATATATATATATATATATATATATATATATATATACATACGTACATACGTATATATATATATATATATATATATATATATATATATATATATATATATATATATGTATGTATGTATGTATGTATGTATGTATGAGAACATAGTAAAACGTAACTGTGTTTATATATTGCCAGCTAATTTAGCCACCGATTTTCACTCTTTATATATATATATATATATATATATATATATATATATATATATATATATATATATATATATGTATATATATATATATATATATATATATATATATATATATATATATATATATATATATATATATATATATATATATATATATATATATATATATATATATATATATATATATATATATATATATATGTATATATATATATATATATATATATATATATATATATATATATATATATATATATATATATATATATATATGTATATATATATAGTTCATTATATTCTCTATGAAGCATGAAAATGCATTCTCATATACAGGGCGAAAAACTAAAGGAAAGGAAACTGAAGACAACAAGGGGGTAAAATTGAGAGAGAGAATCGGATACATATTCCAATTATCATATTATAGTTAAATGTGTTTTAGAATTAAACGACATATTTTATAATATTATGTAATACTGCTAATTAAGAGAAACTAAATAGTTTTGAAGTCTCTTCAAATACTACAAAATACGAAAATATAATAAATAGCCGCAATCAATCAATGCCTTAAGAGTAGCAGTCAGTTTAAGAAGCAATATGAATTTCCTGCCCCCAAAGAAGATGAGTGAAATCTGCTGCGTCTGTTATCCCGAGGGAAACGAGTTTTTAGCTTTATTAGAAATGTAGACGTCTCCCGAGAAATACAATTACGTGATTTGATAGGGTGTCGGAGTACCAGCTTAAAAGTTTTCTCTGTTCATATTCCCTCACTTTTACTGCGTTGTGGCAAATATAAGCCTAATAGTAAATAGTTACAGTTTGCTACTGGAAGTATTAGGTACACGTTATTATCAATGAAGGTTTCATTGGTTTCCATTGAAAAGAAATCAAACACAGGACCAGCAAAAACAAAAATCTAATAGAGAAGCTAACCTTGTCACTTGTCAACTCTTTATAATTCGATGACGTTTGAAGACATTTACGAGGTGGTATGAAAAGGTTCCCGGACTAGTACTGTAGCACGCTAACAGATGACAGTAAACGGTAGCGAGCCCAGTGGACGCTATCGGTGACCTACATGAAGCAGTGTGCCGAGTGACATTCCAAGTTTACTTCGCAAGTTGTGAAATTTGTGTCTTTGTGATCACATGTATTCTGTAATCTGCGATTTTGGCATGTACAAGAAGTTGGAACAAAGAAACAACGTGAATTTTTGTTTTAAACTTAGGAAATCTGCTACAGAGACATTGGGCATGCTTCGGCAAGCTTACAGCGACGAGGCAATGGGTCGTATGCAATGTTACGAGTGACATGGGCGCTTCAAAAGCGGAAGAACTTCCCTGGAATACGATGAGCGATCTGGAAGATCTGCCACTAGCATCATTACTGCCTTTATTGTTTCATCAGGGATTCCATATGCCCTAAGGATTTCTGTCATCTTATCTCAAAGAGAAATCAACAAAGAGCAGAACTGCATTAAGGTTTTTAGCCCGTACTCCTTCCAACATCCTCCTAACTGTAAGAATTTGACCCAATGTAGAGCAGCTCATCCTGAATCCATTTTGATTTTTCCTAGGGACTCTTACAATTTGAGTTTGGATTCAATTGAGTTGGAATGCATTGTAAATCTTCGCTGCAATTGGTGTTAATGTAATAGTGAATAATAATAATAATAATAATAATGATAATAATGATAATAATAATAATAATAATAATAATAATAATAATAATAATAATAATAATAATAATGATAATAATAATAATAATAATTTCATCATAATAAGGTAGGCGTTTTGTGTTCTCTTGTTTTCTTAATTATGACAATTCTTCGTTTATCGTTCCAATGCTTTTTCTTCATATAATGCCGAGCAAGGAAGCAACAACGGCGTTGACGATGATGGTGGTGACGACGACGATGGCGATATAAACAAATATATAAATAAACGCACACACACACACACAATAACAATTACAATAACAATTTAATTGAAAGAAAGTTATTTATTCTGTGAAAACTAATAGCATGAGAATCTCTTGCAAACATTCGAAACACAATGGTAATGTAATAGCCTTTGATGTTGCTACGTTATTTGTTGTGTTCTATACTCAAGCTAATTGATGTAGTTGTTGCTGTTGTTGTTGTTGTTGTTGTTGTTGTTGTTGTGTTTTTAAATTAGTGGTGTTTATTATTTTAAAAATCAGCATTTAGAAATATATTTCAAAGCAGGAAATTTTTATTGGATTACGGTGATAATTAATTTCATTATCAACTTGGTTGCTGCTGCTTTCGTTATATATTTATATATTTATTGCTGTTGATTTTGTTGTTACGTTCTTGTTGTTGCTGGCTGTTGAGGGTTTTTGTAGTTGTAGTTGTTTCTGTTGCTTGAAGCATCTTCCTCCTCCTCCTCCTCCTCCTCCTCCTCCTCCTCATTATCATCCTCACCGCCGCCGCCTCTGCCTTCGCCGCCGCCTCTGCCTTCGCCGCCACCTCTGCCGCCGCCGCCTCTGCCGCCGCCGCCTCTGCCGCCGCCGCCTCCGCCGCCGCCGTCGCCGTCGTGGTCATCATCATCATCATCATCATCATCATCATCATCATCATCACAGTTGTTATTATTTGCTATAGTCAGCCATTTTAGAGAAATATCCTTGAATACTCTCCTCTAATCAATTCCTCTGCCTGTCTCCATTCTCTTCCTCTTTTCCTCTCTCTCTCCTCTTCCTGTTCTTCCTAGTCATTATTATTAGATAAGCAGAATCGTTAGGAGTGTCGGAAAAATGGAATGCGGGATTTGTTCTGGCTCTTCACAGCTTGAGTTCAAATCCTGCTGAGGTCAGTTTTGTGTTTCCTACAGCCGAAATCGAAAGAATAATGCAGCAATAAGAACTGAGGTTAAGTATTATTATTATTATTATTATTATTATTATTATTATTATTATTATTATTAGTAGTAGTAGTAGTAGTAGTATTGAATGAGAGAGCAGTGCATGCCATCAAAGTGACACTGGGGTAAAATATACGAAGCCCAGTATACACATCATGACTACATGTTTACTAAGACAACACTAGGCACAGCCATATGTGCGCGACATGGTGATCTCATATCAAGATAAACAGCACAGGACTTCGCAGGTGGAGCCCAGTTAGAATTCTCATCAGGCTGAGTAGCCCATCCCAATCAAAAGGTCCCTGAATAAGGGTTATTTAAGGATGTTGAACGAAACACTCGTGATTCCAGAGGTGAATTATTCAAACCCCAAAGAATTGCTCTCAACACAAGGCTATGATGCTCGTGATCAGAGATGCACATATCGTCAGCCACAAAGGGACATGCTCAGCTGGTTAAGGTCAAACAACTGACAAGCAAATCTGTGGTATTGAGCAGAATATTTGCTGTAGCCCCCCATTTTTATACCAAGACAAAAGCATGTACATGATAAATCTTCTAATCAGTTAAGATCAGAAGCCACGAGAGCCACTGTTTGGTACTGCACCAGGGCATATTTATTATTATTATTATTATTATTATTATTATTATTATTATTATTATTACTATTATTTCTCCGTATCGCAAGTTATGATGGAGCCCCCGATGTCTTACATGCATAAGCGGGCCTGCTACCTGCAGCCTACGGTACCATGCTATTCGTCCTTTTCAGCTGTCTAATACTTTCCTGATTATTCTGGCCGTGCCAAGTAAGCAAACCTTTTGTAACAGTTCTACTGGGCACTCTATTCCGATTTCCTTGGTGCCTTCTGATACTGTCCCCAGTAACTTTTTGCTGTTGTTGTTATTGTATATAAGTATCAGACACATACAAATATTATTTTGCTTTTGGTTGTCTCTGTACATATATTTCACTGTCTCTATCACCGTTATTTCCTCGACACCTATCATTTGTCTTCTATCTACTTCTCGATCTTTTTACTTATTCTCTCTCTCACAGACACTCTCTCTCTTTCTCACTCCCCCGTGCCTCTGTTTTTGTCTGTCTATCTATCTATCTATCTATCTATCTATCTATCTATCTATCTATCTATCTATCTATCTATCTATCTATCTATCTATCTATCTACCTACCTACCTATCTATCTATCTGGATACACGATCCCTATTGATCGGCCTTTCCTTTTCTTTTTTTTTCGATCCCTTTTGATCGAACTGCCCCTTTTTCCCTTCCTACGATCCCTTTTGATCGACACCACCAATTTTTTTTTTTTTTTTTTTTTTTTTTTTTTTTCTTCCCTTCCTTCCTCCTCCCAAAAAGAAAAGCTCTACATTGTATTTGTCCCATCTTCGTTGAGCCCTGTGTGGCTAATAAAAGAAATGTATCTATCTATCTATCTATCTATCTATCTATCTATCTATCTATCTATCTATCTATCTATCTATCTATCTACCTACCGCGTGTGGGACGAGTCGGTCTATCAGCCGAGTCTATCGTGAATATTGTCGCGCCTCCTTCCTTTAAACGGGAAGGAAGAGCTATTTTCATCGTACTTGTGGCTATGGCGAAAGAATGTGTATGGTGGACGCGTCTGAAAGGTCTAGAGACAAAGACTTTCCTCTCTGGGCAATCTCTCATCAACTTCTTCAAATATCAACTGAAGAGGAAGGTGCGAGTAGAAAGGGAAGTCTTGTCTAGTGAATGCTTCAAAAAAAGATGGGTGAATGTAGCAAGGATGGCACGTGTGAACGACGGAGCCATCTTGAGCATAACCCTATGAACTAGAAAAAAAAAATCCAAGAAAAAAAAATAAAACAAAAAGGCAAAAGAGAGTCACTTACTGTTATAGTTTCTTCAATGAGAATATTGACCAAGGTTACCGTGGTCTTTTCCGTAGGCTTTTCTTTCCACGGCTAAACCTAAACTGTCCTCCCCTCTTTTTACACGAGAACATTACTGTGTGATACACGATCCCTATTGATCGGCCTTTTTTTTTCGATCCCTTTTGATCGAACTCCCCCTTTTTCCCTTCCTACGATCCCTTTTGATCGACACCACCGCTTTTTTTTCCCTTCCTTCCCCCTCCCAAAAAGAAAAGCTCTACATTGTATTTGGCCCATCTTCGTTGAGCCCTTGTGGCTAATAAAAGAAATGTATCTATCTATCTACCTACCTACCTACCTACCTACCTACCTACCTATCTATCTATCTATCTATCTATCTATCTATCTATCTATCTATCTATCTTTCTATCTATCTGTCTATCTATCTATCTATCTATCTATCTATCTATCTATCTATCTATCTATCTATCTATCTATCTATCTATCTATCTATCTGATCTGGACGGATGCTAGTCACATCGGCTCGCAAGTAAGTTGGCCTTTTATATGTCAAAACTTTTGCAGTTTTAAAATATTTTTTGTGGAAGAGGTGTATAAGTCTATACACTTCGACCCTATTGGGTTTTTGTAATAGGAAGTGGCTCCTTCTGGAGTTTATTTCCAAAAGTTTTTGATTTTTCTCCGGCTTATTTGCCATATTTCGTAAAAGAAATATGGCTAGGCCTTCACACGTGGTCGATTTGCCTCTAACAGCAGGCAAGGAGACTGACCAACAAGTCGTTCCGCATGAACGAACACAAGACGTAGAGACAAGGAATGCTGCGTTTACTACTACTGCCTTCACCACCTCCACTACCACCATTACGACCGCCACCAACGACAACAAAACCAAAACCACTACTGCCACCGACATCGCAGCCACCACTACCACCAAGAACAACAATAACAAAAAGAACAACAACAACTCCACTCCTCTTTTGTTCCTTTCACCACAGACAACGGAAGGAGAGAAAGAGAAGAGCATGATGGCCAAACAATTTGCTCAAATACGCCTGAACGCCGAAGAAAATTATGAAAAAAATTTCCCGCCACTTCGTAACTCATATGAAGGTCAGAGGAGTACACAAGAAGAAGGTCACCCATCTGCCACAACAACAACACCTGTCAGCATCACAACCGCCAACAACAACGCTAATACAGCAACAGTCACCTCTGCCATCAACACCAGCACCACCACCACCAACAACAATAACAAGATCAAAACAAACTTCGCCGAGGCGATAAGGGAAAAAACGACGGTAGTATCTTTTACTGCACAGCAGATAAAAGATACAAAGGCTTTACTTACGAAAGAAAATGACGAGGTGCGGATCAACATACCACAAGACATTTTAGAAGACACAAACAAAAAGACCATTATTTATAAAATCTTAAACTCAAAAACAAAAAAACCAGAAAAAGCAAGCACGGAAAAGATCGAGAAATGCTTGAGATCTGTATGGCAATATAAGGATTATGTAACTTGGTGGCATAAATTTGCCCATGTGCAAGTTATTTTTCAAAGTGAAGAGTTAGCGAAACGATTCTCAACGCTAACTCTTAAGACAGAAGAGTTAACAATGATACCGAGTTACCTTGGTCAGAGGGTAACAAGGGTTATCATAAAAAATATTCCTCCCACGGTAGACACACTATGGATAACATCAGCCGTATGTGTCGATATGGAGGAAGTTGATATATTGCAAATTAATGTTTCTGAAAAGCAACAGTGGGTGGGTAAAAAAATGGAGATCCTTCTCCATATTACCCAGGAGTCACTAAATAAAATACCCACCTACATAAAGTTACCATCAACGCAAAGGCTGTATGTAGTGGTGGAAGGCAGACGACCACGCTGTTACATATGTGGCAGTGAAGCTCACTTCCAAAAGGACTGCAATTCTGCCGCGAAACAACAGCAACAACAATAACAACAGCCACGGGAAAACCAAAAACCCAAAACACCAGCATTATTACCCACACCACCGTATGCACAATTGATCAAGCAGCTATATGCGAAAACGAAAGAACGGCAACAACGAACAAACCAACCCAACCAAACAACACCACCACCTGAGTCAAAAACAGAAACAACACCACCACCAACAACTAAAGACAGACCAACACCAACACCAAGAACAACAACCAAGAAGACAACCACTGAGAACGAAGAAAAGACCAATACTACTCCCAATTCCCCAACAACACACACATCACACACACCACACACCACAACACCATCGACAAACACACAAATAGAACCAAATGCTTTGCCTTTACCCCCTTCTGATTCGTCAGACATTTCGTCTAACGATGAAAGTTCTACAGAATGGCAAATAGCCACAGGAAGTAAAAGAAAAAGATCAAAAACAACCCCAAAATTAAATGCATGCAAAGCAGGGAAATATGTAACCGCTGAAAGCCCCCTGCACAAACAAACCAGCACCAACATCACAAAAACACACACAATGCTATCAGCGATAGACACAACAAACACAAAATTAATGGACTACATCATATCGCAAACAAACATTTCTGAAGATAATTATAAGCTCAACAATCATCCACGCACTACACCACCGAAACACATCAAAATAGTTCACATCACACAAACGCAGCACCACACACTCAAAACCCTCTTTCCAAATGCGGTTGGGGGGTTCCAAAAATATTTATCAAAGAAACTCTTCAAAAACCTCATCCAAGATACTTCAAAAGAAGAGGAAGCTAAAACTTTCGAAACGAGTAAGTAACCTTCTCTCTTGTCTCTTTTACTGTCGTGTATGAAACACAAATTTCGACTTCAACTATGCTTAAATTAGGTTGTGTAAATGTACGTGGCTTGGCGTCAGCTTGGAAGCAAGGTTACCTTCTAAATGACATCAAGTCACAGAACATAGAAATCATGGCTATCAGTGAAACCAGACTCAGTAACCCGCGGGCCCTCAAGTCCATGTTTGGTGGACATTTCGACATTTATTTTTCTCCCTGTCTACCAAACATGGGTGGTGGTGGTACCGCGGTGCTTTTTCGGAAGAGTCTGAACCTAAAAGTAAGGCCAATATTCCTAGACCCGGAGGGTAGGCTGGTTGTCTTGGACGTCGATGGCACAAACGGGTGTGCTTTCCGTCTGGTGGCAGTGTATGCACCGTCCTTAACGGGTCGGGCGGATTTCCTTAGACGTCTAGAGGTTTTCCTGGGAACGTCACGACCTTTACTGTTAGTAGGGGACTGGAACGCTACCTTGGACACGCATATAGACTATGTGGGAGTGGATAGGAGTAGAAGGGGATGTAAGTGCCTCAAAGACCTGCTCAGACGTTTCCATTTGTCTGACAGGTTCCGACTCGACCATCCGAACGTGCCAACGTGGACTTGGACAAACCGCGTCGGATCGTCGAGATCGTATCTAGATAGAGTTCTATGTAGGACAGCGGATAGAGATAGTGTAGGATGTCCACAATTTAAAATAGTCAGCTACACAGATCACAAGTTTGTGACGTGTACGCTCGACTTAGATAAGACACATAGGCAGGGTCCCGGTTACTGGAAACTGAACGCTTCGCTCTTAGCGCGGCAGGTTTACAGGAACCGGATTAGCGAATTAATTAAGAGGGCGTTAACAGGAGCCATCGTTAACAACCGCTGGTGGTTTGCCCTGAAAATGGCAATCAAATCGGAATCTATTAGGTTTAGTAAAGAACTAGCGATAGATCGAAATAGAGTAGAGGGAGACTTAGTTAAGAAACTAGAAGAGGCACTTACAACTGGCAGCGCAACCAACGTTTTGGCTACGAGGATGGCCCTCGACCAACACCTCAACGCCAAACACGAAGGTTGCGTCGTCAGAGCTAAAATGCGTGCCTTAAGGAACGAAGGGATCGAAGCTGCGCGAGAAGCCCGGGTGGCGGAGGCGCAACGTGGTAACAGAGCCACCATTCGGTCTCTAATCGATGAACAGGGATGTAGTCTGCTCGAGCCCGAAAGGATGTGTGGGGCCTTTCAACAGCACTTTGCTCGACTGTTCGGTGCGAGCGGTGAGTCGGAACGCAGGATGGACTTCACTGCCTACCTGACCGGCCTGCCGCGGCTCTCGGCGGGAGAGGCAGAGTGTTGTGAGGGTCCCATCACAGCTGCTGAAGTAAGGGATGCTATGGCGGGCTGCGCGAGGGATAAGTCACCTGGATTGGATGGTCTACCCTACGAGCTGTATTGTCAAATGCCAGACTTGTTTGGCGACCTCTTGGCATCAGTCTATTGCAACTGGCAACAAAACGGGAGAATTCCCGGTTTCGTGAGCCGAGGTGCAGTGACATTGCTGAAGAAAGACCCAAACAAGGGGAATTTTATAGATAATTTCAGGCCCATCACTCTGCTCAACGCAGATTTGAAAATTTTGGCCAAAGTAATAGCCGAGAGGTTGGCGCTTGTCATCGATAAACTGGTCGACAGGGCGCAAACATGCGCCGTGCCGGGCAGAAGTATCCATGACAACCTCCACCTCATGCGCTACATCATGGACAGGGTAGTTAAGGATCCTGGCATGGGTGGGGCGCTGATCAATTTAGATCAATCTAAAGCCTTCGATAGGGTCGACCATCGATACCTAGCGGCCGTCCTCAGGGCAGCTGGCTTTGGTCCCGTCTTCCGCGGTTGGATCGCTGCCTTGTATAGCGGCATCCGATCGGTAATACGGGTAAACGGTCACCTGTCAAAACCGTTCGACATCACGCGTTCGGTCCGTCAGGGATGTCCCTTGTCGGCGCTTCTGTATGTATTGACGATCGAACCACTACTGCGGAAGCTGGCGACACTGAGGGGTATCCCACGAGAGCTGGGTTGCGGGACGAGCGTGTCTGCATATGCGGACGATGTCACCGTCATAGTGTCGAGCGAAAAGCACGTCGAGATGCTAGGCGAGACACTTAAAGAATACGAAACGGTGACAGGAGCAAAAATTAACCCGGAAAAGTCAGTGGGTTTGTTACTCGGCACCTGGAGAAGCAAGCCCATACCGTCCAACAGTGACTCCGTAGTGGGACGCTGGACGGACGGACCGGTTAAACTGCTCGGGGTCTGGTTCAGTCCGGACCTCCAAATGGATAAGAACTGGGACGAGATTACCAGTAGAGTGATCAAACTCAGCCAAACATGGGCTGAGAGAAAGTTATCTCTAAAAGGCCGGGCGGAGGTGGCTAATGTGTATATCGCATCAGTCATCGATTACCGCCTGACCGTCGTGCCTTGTCCCGATGCCACCATCACGAAACTAGAACGCATACTTTTCCGCTTTCTGTGGAAGGGTGGCGTTCCGATGGTGAGGCGATCCATTTGCTGTCAACAACCGTTACGTGGAGGACTGGGGATGCCGTGGTTAATGATGCGCAGACATGCGCTGAGACTGCGGCATCTCTGGAACTTCATTGACGACGGTGAACAGGTGTGGGCGCCGTTTGTGAGGCACGCCTTCCCGCAGCTCGTCTCACTCACCGAACTGCAAACATGGATCAGGAAGAGACCGAAACTGGGCGAATGGCACCGCGAGTGTCGCCAAGCTCTACAACAGCTCTGCCGTCCGGGATCAAACTTGTGCAACTTCCAAACGACCAATGCGTTCTATAGAGGACTAGTGGAGGGGAGGTCTGACGACACTCTCGGGGCAAACCTGGGTGTCGACGAGAAATTCTTAACCCGCCTTTTCAAGACGACGTTCGGGCCGGGGCCTATGGATAATTTCCAGAGAT
This sequence comes from Octopus bimaculoides, assembly GCF_046866305.1. NCBI lineage: Eukaryota > Metazoa > Mollusca > Cephalopoda > Octopoda > Octopodidae > Octopus > Octopus bimaculoides. The sequence goes on from NC_142928.1 coordinate 82,863,594, forward strand.
CCCTGGCTTGGCAATGCTATCGAGACGCACTACCAGTTCGAGAGAAGATCTACAGACACGGTTCGAAAACCACCGGACCGACCTGCCCGAGATGCGGTCAGAGCGACGAAACCGTTCTGCACGCACTCGTGCAGTGTCCAGATATTTCAGAGCTGTGGACCTTCGTCGAACGGCTGTTGTCGCGTGTGGGACGAGCCCACTTATCAGCCGAGTCTATCGTGAATATTGTTCCGCCACCTTCCTTTAAACGGGAAGGAAAAACGGTTTTTGTAACACTGATAGCTATGGCAAAAGAATGCGTGTGGTGGACGCGTTTGAAAGGTCTACAAACAAACACTTTCCTCTCTGGTCAATCCCTCGTCAACTTTTTCAAGTACCACTTGAAAAGGAAGATGAGGATAGAGAGGAAGGTGTTGTCGAATGAAAGTTTCAATAAAAAATGGGTAAATGTGGCAAGAATGGTAAGAATGAAAGACGACACCATTTTAAGCATAGACTTGTAACAAAAAGAGACAAAAAGAGAGAAGGTACTTACTTTCATGTACCTTTAAAAAAAAAAGCCTGAGGTGACCGTGGTCTTTTCCGTAGGCTTTTCTCTCCACGGATAAACCTAATCTGTTCCCCGTTTTTTACATCGACTGTGATACACGATCCCTATTGATCGCCCCCCCCACGTTTTTTTTTTTTTTTTTTTTTTTTTTTTTTTTTTCTTCCCGCGATCCCTTTTGATCCAAATCATCCCCCCCCAAAAAAGCTCTACTTTGTAATTTGTCCATTTTCTGTATTTAGCCCTGTGTGGCTATAATAAAAAGATATCTATCTATCTATCTATATATCTATCTATCTATCTCACCCTCTACTCCGTGAACCTGGTGGAAATCAAAACGTTTTCTTACTCTGCGTTCCCCGCCTGTCTCACTTAAAAATTCAATTATTAGCGTAACGAAGAAACATCTTCCTCCTTCTCTTTCCTCTCACGTCCTCACCCTTACCTCCTTTCCCCTACGCCTGTTACTTCCACTCTTCCTTGTCGTGATCATCGTCGCCATTGTTTTCATTGTCTCCATTTTTTTCATTGTCTCCATTTTTTTCATTGTCACCATCGTCGTCGTCTTCGAAGTCAATAGCCGCAGCAATATTTAACATCATCATTAACAACAATAACCCACGAACACAACAACAACAACAACAACAACAACAATAGCAACAACAATATTAACAGCCATTACTACTACAATGTGTGTAAGAACAGCAATAGCGAAGAGTAGAGAGATGCTCCAATATTTGTGCAAGTCAGCAATAATTATATCAGATAGGGTAGCTGGAAAAAGTGAAATTTCTGCATGCCTCTGTCGTTTCTTCTAATTAGCTTCGTTTCGTTTCGCTGCGTTACGTTGTTGAAATAATTAACAAAAGTAATTGGAGATAAGAGTTGAAAAGCGGCCCAAAACAAAATTACAAACAGCTAATGTTATAATGAGAAGAAGTAGATAATGACGTCGGTCGTGATGAAGACGATGATGATGATGGCGATGATGATGATGATGATGATGATGATGACGATGATGATGATGATGATGATGATGATGATGAGGTTGCTATAGGTGACGGCGTAGACGATGACGACGACGACGACGACGACGACAGCGATGGCAACAAAGATGTCGGCGCGATCATTGTGACAACGACGAGAATGTTGTGTAGACGATTATGATGATGGTGATGGCAATGATGGCGATAATACGATGATGATGATGGCGATGATGATGACGATGATGATGATGATGATGATGATGATGATGATGTCGTTGGCTATCATCCTCATATCGTTAGTCGTTGTCATCACAATCGTCATTAACAGAAGAAGAGGGATTGGAGGAGGAGGAGGAGGACAGTAAGCGAAGACGTTTCTCAAAGAGGGTGGAGTCGTAGTGGGAGTAGCAGTAGCAACAGCAGCAGCAGTAGCAGCCATGATATAAGAATAGGCAATTAAGCAAGAAAAGGAAGAAAAGAAGAAGAGGAAGTTAGAAGAAAGATGGTGAAGTAGAAATAGTTGCTGAGATAAGAAGGCTGTGGAAAGAATTTGATTTATAAAATGAGAGAGGGAGGGAGGAAGAGAGAGGGTTTGTGCGTGCGTGCGTGCGTGTGTGTGTATGTGTGTGTGTGTGTGTATTTGTTTGTTTGTGCGTGCGTGCGTTTGTTTGTGAGCGGAAGGGAAGAAAGGCTGAGATGTCAGTTGACAGAGAAAAGAAAACTAGACAATTACCGATTAGTGAACATAATGAAATTAAAAAGACTGAGATAGATAACATAGATAGCATCAAAGGGAGACAATAATGAACACACACACACACACACACTTACACATACGTATGTAAATAATTATATACGCATTCACATCTACGTAAGTGCATTTACATACATTTACCGAAAATTAGTTAATGCCAATAAGATGTAGTTAGGCCTTTTGCATGATGCCATTTCAGCTGCAATAAGAGTTTTGTTTACAACTTCATCTAATTGCCAGTAAATTCCTGGAGCAGCAAAATAATTACTATCATTATAAGCTCGACTGTAATTTCGTACATACGTATTTTAAGGTGGTAATTATGGTTATAGGTAGGAATAAGAAACAGTGTAGGTTTAAAAATATACTTTTCAATCTCAGAAGCTGACTAAAGGAATTAGAGAAAAAATATAAACATATATGTTTCTCTTTAGAATTATTGATGTACAATGTTTACTAACACCTTCGTATTTCTGTTTAGATATGTGCTAATTTCCATACGAAGCTCTTAAGGTTGACATTGGGTAAGACATAATTGTGTGCGTGTGTGTCTTAAATTTGCTTGTTTTTAGTAAGTAACACATCATATAAGAAGAGAATGGAAGGAATACAGATGAGTAGGCAAGGTATTAGATTTTAATAGATTAGAGGATATCATCCAGAAAGCGAGGTAACTATTGACGGTTAATTGAAGATTAGAGGAGTTCGAAAAAGTTCAGTTGTAGTGATGAATGAAATACCTCATGTTTGGGGCCCTTGCTTTTCGTCAAGAATGAGTGAGGGAAGGGAAGAGAGAGAAAGAGTGGAGAAGACACACAGGTACACAGGCACACACACACACACTCACAGAGAGAGAGAGAGAGAGAGAGAGAGAGAGAGAGAGAGAGAGAGAGAGAGAGAGAGAGAGAGAGAGAGAGGTCAGACAGAGAGTTGTGTTGTCGTTTGGCTTGTTATCAAGTAAATGTAAATAAATGATGTATGAACTGCAGTGAAGAAATAATGTGTAGGAGTGAGTGTAGAAATAACGTATAGGAGTGAGGGTAATGCATTGATTCAAGAGAGAAAACCAAGAGAAATGTGATGTGAGATGGTTATGTATTTCGTTATCATTTGCAGGAATTACATTTTATCTGAACACCAGTAAATGTGTTCAATGTGTATCAATTCATCAACCAGTCGAAGATACGTACCAAGATCTTTAAGAAGTTACCTTCGTGTTGGTGTCAACGATGAATATACTAATCGCTCGGTCAACTGGATTACCTTCTCATTGACATATTAGTATACATAGTTGAGTATTCTATTGGGTTGGCATCTAAGTTCCCACGGTTTTTTTAAATTTTGGAATTTATTGGGTTTTAAATATTGGAATCTACTTTTTTCGAGAATTCTATTTTTGAATCATTTTGGAATCTATTTTGTTTTTCTTTTTCTAGTTAATTTTAGTTAATTTTTGTTTATTTTCAGATCATTAAAATGGAATGTCAAGTTAAAAAAAAAAACGAGCATTTTCGACATCTCCTTTTTGCTTTTAATGAAGGTTCTAAGGCCACAAAAGCTGCTCGTGACATTTGTGCTGTGTATGGAGAGTGTGCCATAGCTGAAAGAACCGCTCGTGATTGGTATGCCAAGTTCAAAAATGGAAATTTTGACCTCAAAGACGCACCTCGTTATAGCCGTCCAGTTGAGTTCGATGAAGAGCGATTAAACCAACTTTTGCACGAAAATTCTCGTCAAACAAGGGAACTGGCAGAGAAAATGGAATGCTCCCACACTCGATGGGAAAGGTTCAGAAGTATGGAGCATGGATTCCGCATGCTTTAAGTGACAACAACAAAAATCAACGAGCCACAATCTCCGCTGGTTTGCTTGCTCGTCACCGCTCAACTCACGGACACAAGCAACGATTCCTTTACCGAATCGTTACTGGCGACGAAAAATGGTGCCTGTACATCGATATGAAGCAGCGTAAGGAATGACTTAGCCCCGGTAAACAAGCGACACCGCGTGTGAAACAAGATCTTCATCTGCGTAAAACGATGTTGTGCGTCTGGTGGAACTCGGAAGGGATTATCCATTACGAATTGCGTGAACGGAACCAAACGGTCAACGTGGAACTCGATGTTCAACAGATGAAACGACTCAACACTGCTATTCAAGAGAAAAGACCTAATCGTCAGCATGGAGTTTTTGTGATGCACAACAACGCCCGCCCTCATATCGCCAATATGACCAAGGAAGCCATTCAAACGCATGGCTGGGAAGTGCTGCCACACCCACCGAACTTTCCTGATTTAGTACCAACGGATTTCCAACTCTTTCGATCTCTTTCAAATACTATGCGCGGAGTTTCGTTCAATACTGATGCAGAATTGAGAACTTGGTTGGATTAATTTTTCGAGTCGAAATCGGGTGATTTCAACCAACGAGGTATTGAAAAACTTGTTGAACGTTGGGAAGAAGTTGTAAACCACAAGGGTGAATACATTATTGATTAATTAGTTATTTTTTATTAAATCTTTTAAAAAATTTAAATTTAAAAGAACGGTGGGAACTTAGTTGCTAACCCAATACAGACCTAGTTAACCATTACATAATCCCCAGCTAGAACCAGCACGACAGTTTTGGGGAATAGCATGGACTTTCAACTACAGATAGACACTTTCTGACGTGCTTTCACAAACTGTCGATATAATCAGATTCACTCACATGCTATGAATCGATATGAGACTTTAGAAAAAAAAAAACGCATTGAAACTACCACATAATGGGATCGGACTTAAAATCTCGTGATTGTAAAGAGTTCTCCTTTACAATCGGAAGAATGTGGAGCCAGACACTACAAAAGCTTAGGCTTCAAGGGTCCACAACTATTCAGTACCTTCCTAAAAGCCTGAGAGACCTACACACACACATACACAAACACGCGCGCGCGCGCACAGGCACGCATGCACTGTTTGTGCAATAAGGGTTTACAAACTTCGAGAGGCATGAAATAAAGTTTTTAAAAGTGGAACTCGAAGTAGATGAGAGTTAAAAATGGTATTTGACTTTTTACATTCGAGGGTATTTTATAGCCAATACGGCAATATTTATAGATGCATTTTCTTCGAGTTCCTCTGTTAAAAATTGACATACATACATGCATACATACATACGTACATACATACACACATACATACGTATATATATATATGTGTGTGTGTGTGTGTGTGTGTGTGTGTGTACACACACATACGTATATATAAGAGGTCTTCTTCAAGCATAATGGATGTCCACTTAGTGGTCATCCCTCTTATATGCATATATATATGTAGATAGATAAATAGATAGATAGATACATAGATGGGTAGATAGAGTTATATACATACATTTATACATTAGCTCTTTATGATGGTATGCGTTTGGAGGATTAAATTCAATCTGTGGTCTCTTTTTTGTAGGAGAATGTTGTGGAGGATGGTTTCCAAGGCTTCATTGTTAAGAGGGTTGTGTGTATACATACACACCGACACACACACACACATATATATGGTATATATATATATATATATATATATATATATATATATATATATATATATATATATAGCAAAATAAATTCATAAGTTTGTGAATATTTGTAGCCTATAAAATATATTTTTACTGAAAAATTTTTATTGTGCGTGTGTAGTATATATGTTTTGTGTGTGTTTGTTTGTGTGTGTGTATGTTTGTGTGTGTGTGCGCGCGTCTCTGTGTTTGTGTATGTGTGTGTGTGTGTGTGTGCATGTGTGTGTGTGTTCGCGAGAGTGTATCAACATTTTCTGCATCAAAGATGCTGTAACATGCACTCCCATACGATCACAATATCCATCCATCCATCCATTCATCCGTCCGTCCGTCCGTCTGTCTATCTATCTATCTATCTATCTATCTATCTATCTATCTATCTATCTATCTGTTTGTATGTATATTTGTATATTTAAACCACTTAAATTCTATCGTCATCCAGCATTCACACACACACACACCCAGACACACACACACACACACACACACATATATATATATGCTTGTGTCTTTGTTTTTAGGTATATATATATATATATATATATATATATATACATTCATACATACCTAGGTGCACAAATGTACACGCAAAATCACACACAAACACTGGCACACTCTGGCACACATATACATGCTCGCAATCACACACACACACACACACACACACACACACACACACACACACACACATTCACGCAGATGCACACATATAGCGATGGCAGGGAGGAGCTAATAGACTATATATGCAGACGTAACGATGCCCACTTCTCACTGTGCAAATGTATACACGTGTGCTGACAAACCCGCACACGTTCTCTTCCCGTGTACTGTTCGGATGTTTGCATAGATTAGCATGTCATTCGATCGTGCTCTTCTCCCGAGAGACTTGAAGCACGGTTAATTAGTGGATGTAGTCGGAGAATAATTATAGCTGCCATTGTATGATTACCGTGAAGGTTAAAAGGAGGTATGTACCACGTGACCTCACGGCTGTCTCTTGATATTTCTAATCTTCTAATTTGTTACTTAGAAGCCATAACTATTGTCTGCTTCGTTGAGAGGTGAAGAGACAACTTGAACACGCATCTAGTTGGATCATTCACCTACACGGAAAGTATACACATTCATAACATGTAACCTTGACAAAACGACATAGTTGTTTTTAAATATATATATATATATATATATATATATATATATATATATATATATATATATATATATATATATATATATATATATATATATATATATATATATATATATATATATATATATATATACACACACACACATTCATATACACAGATATTACAAACACATACATGTCTACACATTTTAAAACCGGCACTCATGATTGCATGCAAAATGAAACTCGTATTTATTTAAGTGTATACGCACAGAAATATTGGTGCTCATATGTGACTGCGCTGCAAAAGCCCTTTAGTCATGTAAACATACCGAAACGGATACGTATGCATAATTATGGCTTCCATCATATTTATATTCAATCTCTCTCTCTCTCTCTCTCTCTCTCTCTCTCTCTCTCTCTCTCTCTCTCTCTCTCTCTCTCTCTCTCTGTGTCACATACA
>NC_142928.1:82876024-82878524 GCF_046866305.1 Octopus bimaculoides
AAAACCTTTAGAGGATTCTGGCTCCTAATATACATTTCCATTGGTCCCAAATACTTTACTGTTGCCATATATATATATATATATATATATATATATATATATATATATATATCCTATTGTTGCCGAGATCTTTAATTTCTCACTTGACTTGAATTTATTCCAACTGCAAAAATTGTTAACAACAACCTCATTTACCACCTTTAGTACTTTACTTTCTTCTCTCTCAGTTCGTAATACACAAGTATTGTTACTTTAAGGTCAGATCTACCGAAATGTACTCTCGGATGTTACTCACCAGGTTACAAGAAGTCTTGGGATACCAATTCGCATAAAAAATCTTGCAATCCCATTACAAAAACAAAATCACAAGAAGTCCTTCCCTCGGAAACTTCAGCTAAAATAAAGTTGTTACAATTGACATCTAGGCATGGGAAATTACTTTCCCTATATCAATAAATTGTTTGCCTATGGTTTCTCTCAATTTCTCCGATGCTAGAGATTCTATATGGCTATACTACCTACTAGAAATAACACCCAAATTCTCCCTAAAGTCACACCTTGTGTCATATAATGTCCTTTGTTCCATGTACATTGAGAAAAGACGTGTGGTCGCAGCTGGCAATCCTTTGATGATAGGTCTGCTCGATCAAGCTGACTTGGGGCTAAGCAACAACAATAACAACAACACTCATTCATGTTCGATTCTATCAAGGCATCGACGTCATCAGGGATCAGTAACGTCCCCTACACTGCTCCTTTTATACATTTGCGACCTACTTTCATCCACCTCTATTAACACATTCCTTTGCAGATAGAGACATTCTTCATTCTTCTTTAAACTTCTGCTCATAGTGAGCAACCATTGCATAAAAAAACCCTTTTAAAACAGCGACTTGGCCAGTTAATCTTTCTCAACATCACAAAAAAAAAAAAGAAAAAGCATGTAAAGAAAACAGTAACAGACTTCAATTCAAACCTCACTGTCTGCACATTTAATCGGTACGAAGATTTACATTTGTCTTTACACGCACCCAAATATTCTAACTCTGATCAGTTAGTAACCGTCCATCGCCAAAGCATACATATGACGTAGGCATGGGTACTACTTATACATTCGGGAGTGCTGCTGCTACATATAAGGCCTTGAACTGTTTAATGAAGGTTACTTCAACAAGCTATAGCTCCAAGCACAGAGAAGCCATATTTGCTCTAACATTCTCTCTTTCAACAATACAATGGCTTCTAAATTTCTGGACTAGCTACATCTCCACCAAATTTCATTCGAAATACACGTATTTTCTACGCCATTTCCCTTTTCCCGCCTTTTTACCGTCGCGCCTAGGAAAAGTCCCACTAACAATTTTATCCAGGCTTTTGTTTCACAAAATTCAATTCATTGAAACTCCAACCCAATTATCTTTTACCCTGCAGATATCGACCTACAGACTTTTAAAGATGTACATCAACTATGCCAGGCTCCTTGGTCTGGGAGGGTCGAGAAAGGTCACGGGAAATATGCCGCCTCCGCTTATCTATCTATCTATCTATCTATCTATCTATCTATCTATCTATCTATCTATCTATCTATCTATCTGTCTATCTTCCATTTACTTTCAATGCATACGTGTGTGTGTGTGTATGTTTATATATATGTGTGTGTGTGTGTGTGTGTGTGTAGGTTTAGGCATACATACACACAAGCATAGATACATATATATATATATGTGTGTGTGTGTAGATATATATATATATATATATATATATATATATATATATATATATATATATATAGGTATGTAGGTAGGTATGCATGTATATATGTATATATGTGTGCATACTGAAAAAAGTAACGGAGAATATAATGTATATCCAGCATTTAAATACACACGCACACACGGTCGTGTTCAATAGGCATGCTAAATGAAGTAAATAAACGAAAATAATATGGTCGTATTTGAAATAGCAACGAAGCGGCTTTGAATGGGATCGTGTTCTTTTCTTTTAGATTTTTGATAAACGGGAATAGCGTCTTAGTGTGTGTGTGTGTGTGTGTGTGTGTGTGTGTGTGTGTGTGTTTGTGTGTGGGTTTGTATGTGTGATTGTGTGTAAGTGTTTTGCATATGTGTGTATGCTTGTGTAAGTGGGCTTGCGTGTAAGTGTGTTTTTGTGTGTGTGTACGTGTGTGTACCTGTGTGTTCAACGGCAATGTGAAGAAATTATCTACTCGCATCTGGACTAACAACAAAAGGGGGTAATTAGACAACAAAAAGAAAAACAGCAAGAAAATAACAACAACAATAGCAAGAACAAGAACAACAGTAATATTAAAATAAATGAAGTTAAAAGCAAGGAGAAAAAGAACCGTTATCAGAGTGATGGACGCAGTTTCTCTGGAGATTCCACTGCCAACCTCTTTCCCTTCGCTCATATGCCACCATCATCACCGTGTCACATCCCTCCCGCCCTCACCCCTCTGGCAGTATCACCATCGCCACTTCTT
>NC_142928.1:82881024-82903524 GCF_046866305.1 Octopus bimaculoides
TCTATCTATCTATGTTTGTTCTATGTATGACATTAAAGTACATCCGGTAGTGAGACTCCAGTGTACGAGTTCCGGAGTTGTGGGGAGCGTGGAGTCACCCTTCAGTTACCATCACTCCCAAGTCCGTTCTGACTTGTCAGGGTCCCTCAGTATGTAGAAGAGGGTCCGTTATTTCTGTCAAAGCCGTGAAGAAGGCAGCTCTTCTTGGAGAAAGATATTCTTTGATATAACTCTTGCCGTCAAAATAATACCAGCAATCTTGCATTGCTTGTCACTGGAATTACTATGGCAACTGAATGAGTGGCAAAAGTTTTTTTACAAGCTTTTGTAACCCAATGACGTACAAACGTATCACTATCACTTCCTTTCTTGTTCTGTTTCGTAATTTATAAAATCCGATGACTATGGACGCGTTATGACGTGTGAAGTCATATCCGCACAAATGCAAGGATCAAAGTGAATTAGAACAATCAAGTTGAATGTGAGAGCGTCTATTATCTACGATGAGACAATCACATACGTGACCTTTGCGCCTTTGTATAGGATACAAAACAAAATCAATACACGACAGAAGAATTACAATGGATCTTTGTATATTTGTATGTGTCTAAAGCGTTTAAAGAGAAATAGCGCAAGTAGATATCTACTATTGCATTCATTTTCTCTCCTCCTGAGTTTCTTCATATATGATGTGAGTGAGTAGTAGACTTCTTCCACTTCTGTTCCTGACATTGTAGCTCTCTTGTAAAGGGATTCAATAAAATTTTTATTCGGGAACAGATGGATATGGCGTTCAAGATGCGCTGGTGAGTTTGAGAGGTCCAAAACATAAAAGAAGACGGTATATCACTTGCTAGTAGCTGTCCTAAAATTAGAGGGTGTCAATCTTGTCATCAAAGGCTGCATTGCTACAATGAGTAACGGCATCTCTTCGGTGGTCAAACTAAACGACCACTTCTCGGAACCGTTTAGCCTGGAAAGTACAGGAGAAAAAAGAAGGAACATCCGTCAAGGATGTGGATGTTCCTTCGCATTTTTCCTGTATAGTTTAACTTTGAAGTCTTTGCTCTGCAGGATGGAGACATTTTGGGATATCGCGTTCAAACTGGATCACAAGAGAGCTGTATAAGCAAATGCTGAAAATGTCACTATCATGGTGTTTGACACTTTGGACATAGACGCGGTCGATAATATAATGAAAGAATATCTTGATTATAAAGGTATGCGCGTCAGCCGTAGCATGTAGGTGGGCTTGCAGCTTGGCAGTAGGAGCGGTGTATCTCGTTGGCCAATGTCGAATTATGTTCTTCGATCTAGAACCTATTAAAGGTGCTGGGGTTCTGATTGTGATCAGGCCTCTCGGTAGATATTAACTGAGATGAAATCACGAGCAGTGTGGTCTGTTCTACTAAGAAAAAAAATGGGCCTAGAATTCATTCCTGAAAGACTAAATGGAAGTAACTAATGTCTACATCACTTCTATAGGGTACTATTGCCCGATCACGGTGCGGCAATCCTTCCCGTAGCATTTTTAGACAACCGAGCTACAATTATAAGTCAAGCGTAGGCCGAGATCGGGCGTTTGGCATCTACAATTTTGCTAGTCTTTCGTAACAATCAACTAGTTGGACAATACCATCGGTGATAATAAACCCCCTGAAATTTTTATAGCGGGTTTTTGAAGGTCATGACTATGGTTTGGGAATGACGCCGGGCGTTCACGAATATAGTGTAAGAGCCTTTTCTGGAGGATAATCGAATTACAGAGTCAGATCAACATCCAAAAGTCCAAGACATGTCAGTGCTACAGAGGATAAAATTTACCGAATCGGGACAACCTCTACATTATGTGAGTTCCGAGATGGACGCAGGGACAAAAGCCGTCCTGTGCGCGTCCTTTCATTGCCCATGCATTGGTCTTGAAGGCTTGTGTCGAAAAGTTGATGCTGCATATAGTATGAATCCGGTTGGTTACGGAGACTGTTGTGAAAATTGATGCGCCAGCACCACCAGCACCAGCACCAGCACCAGCACCACCACCATCCTCCTTCTCCTCCTCCTCCTCCTCCTCCTCATCATCATCATCATCATTCCCCCCACCATTATCAGTGCCACAGCACCAACAAGACCATCACCTTCAAGACCATCCCATCACCAGCAGGAGCAACAGCAGTAACACCACCGCCACCACCACCACCACTACCACCGCCACCGCCGCCGCCTCCGCCGCCTCCGCCGCCTCCGCCGCCTCCGCCGCCTCCGCCGCCTCCGCCGCCTCCGCCGCCTCCGCCGCCTCCGCCGCCTCCGCCGCCGCCGCCGCCACCACCACCGCCACCACCATAGCTAGTATTATATAACAACAAAAGCAACAACAACTGTAATAATGTATCGATGCTGCTTATTACTTTTAGACTATTATCTAGTTACACAACTCTAGTTAGACAATAAATTGAAATCGTTGACGTCATGTAAGAAACGTAGTATATACAGATTCCCTGAAAATAATTAAACATTGAGAATCTTCCAGTACATTTCACACCTCTTTCCTCATTTAAAAAAAAAATTCTCAAGTTACGTAAAATCTCCCGTGGAGCTGGAGACATACCTGAATTTTCAAAAAGAAGTGCTAGTTAGCTTAAAAAATGTCAATAAAAAATTTTTAAAAAGAGCTGAATCACAAATAAAAGAAATAATAAAATTAAGAAAACAAATGACAACGACCCATTTACACCGTATCAGAGAAAAGAAGAAAAACAAACAAAAAATGAAGAAGAAAAAAACAAAGAAAAAAGAAGGAACGAAGGGACATTTCTTATCAGTAGCTCAATTCTTCATCACTGCTAGCTATATTGAAATTACATATGTATGAATGAAATATAAATAAAGGAAATAAAATATTATATATATATAGCAACAATTACAGAAACAACACTGACACAGACAATATGATAATGATAATGATAAAATTAATAATAATAATAATAATAATAATAATAATAATAATAATAATAATAAAAACAGTAATAATAATGATTTCAATAATAATAATAACAAGACTCGTTGGGAGATGACATGTGAAAGGACAGTGTGCAGCTCATTGGGAGTTTTACATAATATTTCTGTTTAGCCACAGGAAAAGACAACTCTAAATTTCATTACAAATAAATGAACATTTGTAAACACACAAACACATGCACACACATACACACGCACACAGACACAAACACAAACACACATATATACATGTATGCACGTATGCATGTATATATATATATATATATATATATATATATATATATATATATATATATATACGTACGTACATACATAGAAACGTCTCTACATTAATACATAGATACATTCACTATCACGACGCAAATTAAATAAGAGAAATGAAAATGCACAACGCTTGTATGTGATGAGACAATAATAACACTAATAACAAGAAGTATAGGAATGGTGGTAATCATATTGCTGAGGAAAATGGTGATGGTGACAATGAAGATGACGGCGATGATGATCGTGATAATGCTGCTGCTGTTGCTACTGCTAATGATGCTGATGTTGTTGTTGATGATGAATGATGATGATGATGATGATGATGATGATGATGATGATGATGATGATGATGATGATGGTGACGGTGATGATGATGGTGACGAGATCAACGCCGGCGAAGATGATTATGATGAAGATGATGATGATGATGATGATGACGATAATGACAATGCTGATGACAATGACGACGACAGTGATGATGATGATGATTATGAGGATGAGGATGAGGATGACGGTGACGATGAAGAGGAAGATGAGGAGGATCAAGCCAAGTCGAGAACAATCAGAGTAAAAATAATCATAAAAAAAAAACAAAAACAAAAAACAATGATTAACAATTTTCAAAAAGAACAAAAGAGCAGCAACAAAAGACACGCCAATAATAATGAAGGTGATAATAATACTTAATAACAAAAAATAGAAAAAAGAAACAAATAACAAAAAAAGATATAAATAACCCCAATAATAATAATAATAATAATAATAATAATAATAATAATAATAATAATAATAATAATGATAATGATGATAATAATAATAATAATAATAATAATAATAATAATAATAATAATAATAATAATAATAATAATAATAATAATAATGATAATTAGTGATTTCGTAATATACATATTAAGAAATTAGGTACGCCGTCCCATAGGACAGATGTTACGTATCATGTTTTCTTTTTTCTTTTTGTGCATTAGCCATTTAAGTGTACGACTGAATGCTGGAGGGGGCTTCTATTTCTGAGCAACTTATACATGAATACACACGCAAGCATTTATAAACACACATACTTAAATACCTATCTGTCTATCTATCTATCTATCTATCTATCTATCTATCTATCTATCTATCTATCTATCTATCTATCTATTTATCTATATTCATGTACATATACATATATTTGTATATATGTATGTGTGTGCATGTGTATATAAATATATATATGTAGACACATATATACATATATATATGAATACATTTATACACTCATACATGCTCCTGATATATTATATATATACTATATAGATATATATGTATGTAATATATATGTGATAAAATATATGCATATATTATATATATATATATATATTCATACATATATGTATACGTTCATACATATGTATATAGACACACACATACACACACACATGAACACACAAGCTTTTTCTTACACGTTTGGTTAATTGCAATTTTCTTTTTACTTAATATTTTACTTGCATTTTTCATCAGCTGTTCTTACGTTGAAATTTCTGTAGCAGAGAGAAATAATGAGAATATATAAACAAATATTATAATGTGTTATCATTGTTGTTCTGTGTCACATATCAGGTTTCCTGTAATATTTTATTTTCTATTTCTCTTAGAATTTCTTTCTTGTTTCAAATATGTGTCCTTAAAACATTTATGAGAGAGTAGCAGGTAATATTAGCAGCCAATTTGGGATTAATTTGTCTTTACTCTAAGGAAGAAATAAGAAGGAAAAAAATGTGATTCGATGTATATGTTTTACATTTAGACTTCTACTTGTGCAGCTACATACGAGGATTACTTATAAAAAGTATACCATACGTATATATATATATATATATATTATTTTGCTTAAAAGAGTTCCAACACTGTCTGTTTTTTATGTTTTATTTATATTCCTGCAGAACTAATGTGGGGTATAGAATATGGAATATACAATATATAATATAATATACAATATATAATATAAAATAAAATAAAAATGGATGGCACCATGAAATAAGGTATTGAATGTAGATGAAATATTGAGTGTTCAATATAAAGGATCAAATATATAAATATATAAATATAAATATATATATATAAAGGCGACTCGAGTTTCAGGGCTATTTCCCTTCGTCATGGCCGGTATGACAGTGTGTGTGTATATATGTATATATATATATACGATTGTGGAATATATTCGATATAAGAGCATTTTTTAATTACCGCTCTTGAAATAGGTTTCCAGATTTTCTTCGTTGAGCGTCAGGGCAAACGATTAAAGAAAAAGCTAACTGCTCTCTGTGTTAAAAATTATCGATTATATTGCTGGTGAACACATAGACTCATTTGATACTAATTATTGGGTAACTAGTACTTTCTATATATAACTACTATTACTCTTCAAGAACATCAAAGAAAAATCTGAAGAAAACGTAGTAATGAAATTACTAAACAGAAGCAACGCAGTTAGAAAACAAATCTTGAAGAATATGCTCACACTCCCAGCTGCCATATTGAAAAGTGAGCCACGATAATAAAACGGTATTGGAAGTAATGAATTTGCACCTCACCAATTATATCTAATAAAACAAGTAAAACACTACGGCGTTTCTTTACGTCAACGCACGCACTCAGTATGCTGAGCGAAAAATTTCATTATAGTAGAAAAATATTTGAGCGAGCCATTAATGGACTAGAACTTTGCTTCCAAGTCACAGGCATTATATCGGGAACAAGGAAGAATAACACTACAATGAAGAGACCACTTTCTCAGAAAGATATTCAATTAATCTGGTCTTAGATCTGGAACGAAAAAAGAGATTTCAACCAGAATGCATCTTTGCTAAGTATAATTAAGAAAGGATATTGTAGGAATATTGTTATGTCTCAAACTACTGCTATCTAGCACCTTCGGATGATCTCTACTCAACCGCTACACAACTGCTACTCGACTGCTACTCAACAGCTAATCGACATCTACTCAACACACCTACCACGGCCAGACTACATCTATTTATATGTCTTGGGAGATCCTACTTCTTCGCCTGGGGGCGTCGACACAACAAATATCAACAATAAAATATGTACAACCGTCCTTTAAACTTTCTGATAGTTGTAGCAAAATGCAAAATGAATAGACTTCTGGTGGAGTATCTACTATTTGAGTTACCCCAATTTAATAATCTATAACTCTTCAGAGAAATTTCGAGAGCATGATGTATTTTCTTACTGGTTTCGGTAATTCAGAGAAGACAAGTACGCGCGTAGTTCTAATAAATCAAGATTGTTTACCACAAATTGTAGAAGAGAGAGAAATATGTTCTGTCACAGTAATGCAAACAATAACTATTGTTTTCTGTTTGAAAGAGTCTGACATTCTACAGAAAGCTATTTATACGTATATTCAGAAAAATTATGGAAGGCCTGATTGACATACCAAGTTGGTTTATTATAACACGGATGAATTTTGTTACGAAAACTGCTGGAAGAAAGAACTAGGCCCTTTATTTACTCTTACTCTTTTACTCTTTTACTTGTTTCAGTCATTTGACTGCGGCCATGCTGGGGCACCACCTTTTAGCCCAAATATTATGCACAAGCCTTGCACAGGGTGTGTCAAACTTTTCGTCCAATGTCACTGTGAGTCCAATAGCATAATGGTTGACGAGTACGCACGTGGGAAGAAGGGAGTATGGGGATATGCCAAACAACATTTGATGAACAAAGCGGTGCTGATCAAAGTAAGAAAAATAGTTTTGTGATTGTATGACTTGATTATAGGAAAACATCCGATTCTATTGCATACTCATGGTTGCTGAAGTCTCTGCACTTGACAAAAAACTTGATATCTTAGTCGCTCCCATTGAAAGGATTATAAAGATCTGGGGAAAAATTGAGAGTGAAACGATCATCTTCGTTGTTTTAAAATATTTTAAAGGCAATATCCCAAGGAGATAATCTACTTTCTAGCATCTTATCCGTTATCCTTTCTTTTACAAATATCCAGTGGCTATTTACTAGGGTGTGCGAATAGAAGAGGTACCAATGTAATCCATAATTTCTTTGTGGATGATCTGAAGAGCTATGCTGAAAATGTTTACAGGGACACATACACCCGCGAAAAAAGAAAAGAAAGAAAAATAAACCTAAAGTTAATAAAAGTTTATAACATTTTTAACCGACCCCCAAAAACTATCCTGAGATAAATATAGAGATTCCTTGCTACTGAATATATATGTGAACACCAGCATAAGAAATGCAGATGGAACACACACATCAAATCTTCATTTATAAAGCATTGGTTGACCCATGGATATAGTATAAGACACTTGCCTCAGAGGCAACAGCATTGTGAAGTAAATACGAAACCTAGCTCTACTTATATCTCTGTGTATGTGTGCGCCTCTGTGTGTGCGTTTCTGTGTTTCTGTGTGTGTGCGTGCGTGAGTATGTGTGTGTTTGTGTTTGTGTGTGTGTGTGTGTGTGTGTGTGTGTGTGTGTGTGTGTGTGTGTGTGTGTGTGTGTGTGTGTGTGTGTGTGCATTGAAAGTATGTTTTAAGCATGAAATTTGACGAGGCCAAATTTTTATTGACAGAAATTCGAAGTCACTATTACTAGATATAATAAAGTACATAAATCTTGAACAGTACAAAGAGATACGATTTAATGCTACTCTGATGAAGAGCCACTTCGACATATTCAACTTATTGTGTGATCCTTCACACGGAATCATTTACAAGCTACGTGGATGGAAAGTGGCACAGAAACAATTGTAACGTATATTGAAATTGTGCTCATTTCATTCTTCGCCTTTTTATACATAAGATGTAGGTATTTATGTCTGCATATATATGTAAATACATACATATACATACATGTATGTACGTGTATGTGAGCGTGTCTGAGTGTGCATGCGTATATGTTTGTGAGTGTGTGTGTGTGCGCGTGTGTGTGTGTGTATTTGTGTTTGTGTGTATTTGTGTTTGTGTTTGTGTGTATGTGTACGTAATTAATTATAAACATACGCATATATACCGACAAACGAAATCAAGCAAACAATTAACAGAAGCACGCACAAACAAGGTATCCACTCAAACACACATAGACGTACATACATACGTATAAGCAAAGGCAAAGCAGAAAACATAACACAGACAGTCAGACTGACACACAAACACACACATACACGCGTGCGCGCGTTAGTAAGTTTCTGCTAAATGATATGTGTCAAAGAAACGCTACCGAACAGTAATCGCTTGATCCATCCCATTTACCTCCTTGGATCTTCACCTAAGAAGACACCTCATAATAGAGCGGAGCCGGCTTAGATAAATACAATAATTTCACTTCAATTTAAACAAGCTTTCATCTTAATACTTTTCTTCTTTAAAATGTAGCCCGAGGCGGGGAAATTCTGTCAATGCTTTTGACACAAAACGCTCACCACAAAGACTAGGGTTGGGGCAGAGGAAGAGTGAAAAAAAGAGAAGAAAGTGAAAGTGTGTATGTTTGTGTGTGTGTGTATTTATGCGTGGGGATGGGGGACTGACACCGGGATCAGCAGTACAATGGCGGATATTAGAAACAGACTGGCGTTGGTGACGACGGCGAGATATTGTGTGCAGTGGTACAGGCGGTGGCGGTGGCGGTGATGTGTGTACGATGGATGGATGTGTAATTGGTGGCGGTGTTGGATGTGGATGTAAATGGATTTAGCACTTCCTGCTCCGGAAGGCCTTATCCTGTCTTCAGGTGTGAGCTTGTATGTATATATGCATGAATGTTTGTGTGGATGGAAGCATATCATATGCATACATACATATACATATACATACATACATAATACACACACATTTATATATATATATGTGTGTGTGTGTGTGTGTGTGTGTATGAATATATATATGTATGTGTATGATATGTGTTTGTATACACGTTTATATACGCACAAACGCATATATATGTATGTATATATATATATATATATATATATATATATATATATATATATATATATATATATATATATATATATATATATATATAAATATATATATATATATATACATATATTTATATACGTATATATATACATATGTATATATATCTATATCTATCTATCTATCTATCTATCTATCTATCTATCTATCTATCTATCTATTTCTCTCTGTCTCTCTCTCTCTCTCCATATATATATATATATATATATATATATATATATATATATATATATATAAACGTACATACGTACATATGTGTCTGCATGTTTGTGGGCGAATATGTGCTTGTGCGTTTGTGTGTTATCTGTTCTGTGTATGCATAGGAAAAATGAAAACCAGAGGAAGAGAAAGAATAGAGATGAAAAAGAACAGGTTATAAGAGATTTATAGATAGATGCATCTGTCGAATGGCGTTTGGGAACGAGAAATGGAAATGATGATGACGAGGGGGGAAATGAGGGAGATCCGTAATAGAGGGGCGAGTACATATCGAAGGTGTGATGTTGATAATGATGAAGAGGTAAGGGCTGGCAGTGCGACATAACGTAGAGCAAGTATATAATAGCCGTAGCAATGGTAGGAATGATAACAGCAACAGCAGCTGCAGCAGCAGTGCTACTACTACTACTACTACTACTACTACTACTACTACTACAGCTGCTGCTGCTGCTGCTACTGCTGCTGCTAGTAGTAATAATGATAATAATAATAATAATAATAATAATAATAATAATAATAATAATAATAATAATAGGGGAACTGCCCATATCCTACGTAAAATACTGTCTATGTGATCTCAAATTTTAAAGCAAACATAATTTTCTTATGGTTTCTTAAACATTCACTTGAACAAAACTGTACAAATCCAAATATATGGTACCCTAGGCATAACACCTACATGAACTTCTAACTTGTTGTCTCTTGAGGTCTCTGGGTGAGACTTGGATCCAACTTGTACAAATGCAAAACAAAAGTCAAACATAAAATAATAATAATAATAATAATAATAATAATAATGATAATAATAATAATAGTAATAATAATAATAACATAATGAAATAATAACATATAATAAAAAGAAACATAAGTAACTGCAGAATATGTGGCGATGGACAAGAAACAATAAATCATATTATCTCTGGCTGCCCAGTCCTGGCTAAGAAGGAATATATTCACAGACACGACAGAGCTGGGACCTCCATACACTGGAAACTATGCTAACACTACGGAATAATAACAGAAAAAAAGATGGTATAGGCACACGCCAGAGAAGGTCACAGAAAACGAGAAAGCAACCATACTCTGCGATATGCCAATACATACAGATAGACAAATTAAGGCCAATAGGCTAGATATAGTTGTCAGAGATCAAGAAGAAAAAAATGTTTTCTAACTGATGTATCAATACCAGCAGATGACAACGTTTCTCTAAAAGAAATGGAGAAACTTTCAAAATACAAAGACCTGGAAATAGAGTTAACTCGAATGTGAAATCTAAAAATAGAAACAATTCCTATCATAGAAGGCGCATTAGGTATGATATAAAAAAATATCCAGACAAATACATAACAAAAAAACCAGGACTTACAAGTATATATAACACACAGAAAATTGCACTACTGGGCGCTGCACACATCCTATGCAAAACACTTTCAATACAGTAACCATAAAAGCATCACAGCAAACCACAGCAAACCACAGCACATACCCAAGGCAGTCAGAGCTGCGCTCGGTAGTGAAGTGAAAGCACGTTATAAAAATAAAACTACTGAACAATAATAATAATAATAATAATAATAATAATAATAATGATAATAATAATAATAATAATAATAATAATAATAATAATAATAATAATAACAATAATAATAATGATAATAATAATTGCACTACTGGGCACTGCACACATTCTACGCAAAACACTTTCAATACAGTAAACATAAGAGCACCACAGCAAACCACAGCACATACCCAAGGCGCACAGAGCTGCGCTCGGTAGTGAAGTGAAAGCACGTTATAAAAATAAAACTACTGAACAATAATAATAATAATCCTTTCTACTATAGGCACAAGGCTTGAAATTTGTTGGGAGGGGACTGGTCGAATACATCGACTTCGGTGTTTTACTGGTACTTACTTTATCGACTTCGAAAGGATTAAATGCAAAGTCGACCTCGGCAGAAGTTGAATTCAGAACGTAAGGACGGATGGAATGTGTTGGTAAGCATTTTGCCCAGCGTACTAACGATTCTGCCAGCTCGCCGCCTTCCAATTATTATTATTGGTTTCAAATTTTGGCACCAGACCAGCTAGAAGAATTGGAAGGCGACCAGTTGGCAGAATCGTTAGCATAGCGTGTAAAATACTAAACAACACTTCGTCCATCTTTACGCTTTCAGTTCAAATTCCGTGGACGTCGACTCTTTGCCTTAAATCTATTTTTGGGTCGATAAAACAAGTACCAGTGTTGCACCCAGGTGGAAGTAAACGACTTATTCCCCTCTCACCTCCGAAATTGCTTGCCTTATGCCAAAATTTCAAACCGATAATTCGAAGGGTGCATTATTAAGTAAGGGATAATGTGATACAAATGTGACGGCGGTGACGGCGGTGGTGGTGTTTGGATAAAACGCAGTTGAGGTGCAATTTCCAATTTTTTTGTCTTGTTTTCTCTGTTTGTAATTAGCAGCAGAAGTTTACAATAAAGCAGCGTGTGATAGGTAAACAAGATGGACGGCCGATAGAGTCATTTCTCTTTCAACTGTTCATTTGGCCGCCCACCCGGCGTCTCTCAAGCAACCACCATTATAGATCGGCACCTTCATTGCCAACCAAAGCATCTATCTATCCGCCACCCTATATTTAGGAAAAAAACAATTCATCCACCCAAGCATTGCTCGTCCCGCGACGGCAATGCACTATTCTTTCTTTCTTTCTTTCTTTCTTTCTTTCTTTCTTTTTTTCCTCCTCCTCCTCTTCTTCTTCTTCTTCTTCTTCTTCTTCTTCTTCTTCTTCTTCTTCTTCTTCTTCTTCTTCTTCTTCTTCTTCTTCTTCATCATCATCATCATCATCATCATCATCATCATCATCATCTTCTTCTTCTTCTTCTTCTTCTTCTTCTTCTTCTTCTGCTGCTGCTGCTGCTGCTACTGCTGCTGCCCCCACTACTACTACTACTACTACTACTACTACTACTACTACTACTACTACTACTACTACTACTACTACTGCGATGACGACGATGTTGATGATGATGCCGATGATTATGAAGACGACGATGATTATAACGATGATGATGATGATGAAATTTCATCTATATTGTCAGCCTACTAATCCTTGCAACACCACTTCCATCACCACAGCCACCACCACTGCCACCACTTGCACCAAAACCACCACCACCCTCACTCCACCACCAACGTCACCACCGCCAGAAGCACCACCATCCTCCCCATCACCACGAACACCATTGCTACCGCTACCATCGCCACCACCATCTCCACTACGGCCACTATCACTACTATCACCACTACTACCACCACCACCACCACCACCAACAACAACAACAACAACAGTAACAACACCACTTTATCTCTGTCAATTGAGTCCCCTTATCCACACCTTCGACAACGCTATTAAGCTGACACACACTCACACAAAACACACACACACAAACACACACACACAAACACACGCGCGCGCGCACTCACACACAGACGCCCGTCTCCCCTCACTCCACCAATATGGCTGCCGCTAATAAAGAAACCGGGATTTCTCGCTTACTGCTGCTCTCTTTGAAACGGCGACAGGTTCACAGCTTTCCACCTTGTTTTGTCTTTTGTCCTTTCTCAGTCTCAAATTCATGTTTGAGACTCTGTCGGCGATCTAGTTCTTCTCGTTGTTGTTGTTGTTTTTGATGTTGTTGGTGTTGTTACTGTATTCATCATTTTCTCAATACTTAATTCTCATCATCACCAAACTACAACCACCACATGTTAACTCTTCTTCTTCTTCTTCTTCTTCTTCTTCTTCTTCTTCTTCTTCTTCTTCTTCTTCTTCTTCTTCTTCTTCTTCTTCTTCTTCTTCTTCTTCTTCTTCTTCTTCTTCTTCTTCTATCGTTCCTCTCTCTTCGGCTTAAGCTTCGTTCTTATCAACATCAAAGAACATCAAATACAATCATTCATTACACTTAACAACATAAACGTCACACACACATAGGCACACACACACAACACGCACACACACACGTACACACGTATACACACGTATACACACGTATACACACAACTGTCGTAGTCCGACCAAGAAACCATGCTTATTGTCCTACTGAGGCCACTAGACCAACAACGAAGACTCCATGAGATTAGATGCCTCCTAGATATAACAGCCAAATCTTTCTCAAATGACATTAGAAAGCTTTAAAAAAGAAATGCACAAACGATATAAGCGTAGGCACACTGAGACTGAATCCGAAGGAATGGTCATAACTAAGGCTCCTTAGATTATAGGTTTACTCGATCAATGCTGACCTAGGTTTCCTTTATCTTTTAGCCAGGATGAAGTCTTCGAATGCTTGCAACAGAAAAGGGTCCGCAAGAGTTACTCAAGCCACCAGGTAGTGGAGTTAAACAGGGTGATGGATTAAGTAAATACATCCTTACGCAATCTATGATGGTATTTGGAGTGAAAACGCAAAGTACCAGAATTAATACCGTTTGGCAACTGGTCTGATATTCATACAGTCTCGCCAATTTGTAACTGACCCCTCCCCGCCAGAAAAAAAAAATGAAAGGTAAAGTTAACCACATCAGCATTCGAACTCCGACTGAATAGAGCTGAAACAAATAACACTAAGCATTATATCCAAGGCTTCAACGGCTCAGTTATTTCAACGCTGAGACGAACTGCAAGTAAATCCTCACCAGCTCCAGCATTATTCGGGAGTTTCTCTCATGGTAGCTACCAAATTATAGTTTGTTCTAACAGAACACCCACGTCTAAATGGGGGATAAATACTAACTCTCGGTATTGATACTGCCTCTGTCGTTAATAAATGTTTATCAGAAGTAGTGAAAGGAATTTTTACATCTGAGCTATGGTACCGCACGATCATGTATATAAGACGCTCACCAATGACATCAACAAAATCAGCACATTTTAAACTTGACTGTAACCGTTGATAGAGAAATTTTTTGCCTCCGCACCATGATTGTTATTTCATTTATTAGATTTGGAAATCTCAATATCCACAACCATCATTATTACGATTTAAAGCAGGTCCACTTCTATACGGTGGTAAACCTGACCATAAGCTAAAGAGGGACCACCTCTACATGGTGTTGAAAGCTGCTAAATAAAACAGCCAAAACCTCCGTCAAAAACAGCCAAATCTTCCGTCTTTAAAAAGAACAAGAACTGGACAGATAGGACATTGTTTGATCATGACTGATATGAGACTAAAGGACAATGAATAAATCTGCGAGATTTCTCCGAGTTGACAGTTTTGAAATATGTTTTACCGCTTAGCCAGAGAAGAAAAACAACTTCTATGGCGCTTTATTAATTTCCGAGTTGTACAGACTGGCGGGACATGGGACGAAAATACCAAATTCACATCGGAAAATTGACCCGAATAAAGTTCAGTTGAGTGGAACCCAGCTCCAGCCACCATGAGTGCACCCAGTGACCAGGTGATGTGGGGGTATTAAGCCCAGTGAAGAATTAAGATATTCTTAAAATTCTATAGACAAAAACAAAAATTACCTCTTAATTATCGCTTGAAGAATGTATTCCGTTTTACAGCACAAGAAGGTTAATTGTTGGGATGGTCACGGATGGAAATCTTTTGATCATAAAACTGTTTGATCCGTACTGAACTGGGGACAAAAATAAACAACAATACCACAAACTACAACCAACTCAGTTTGCTGTACCATCATTAGCATCACCATTATCATTGAGACCACCTTTATCAATATCATCACCACCGCCATCATCATCATCATTGGATGACAAGTATATTCTACTACTACTACAAGTATATTCTACTACTACTACTACTACTACTACTACTACTACTACTATTACTACTACTACTGCTGCTGCTGCTGCTACTGCTGCTGCTGCTGCTGCTACTACTACTACTACTACTACTACTACTACTACTACTACTACTACTACTACTCCATTTTCTTTTACGTCAAATCTGATCTTCCTCTCCATTTACCCTTGCCCTTTTTCTTACTTTTCCTCCTCCTTTTCCTTCAAATCCTACACTTTTACGTTACCGTTACATCTTTCGATCTTGGTGTCACCAGATGTTCACCCATTCTTTTTTTTACAACATACGAACATATTGTCCTGTAACTGCGATAATTGTTGTGGTTCTAACTGGTCGTTTATAATCCTCTCTCTCTCTCTCTCTCTCTCTCTCTCTCTCTCTCTCTCTCTCTCTCTCTCTCTCTCTCTCTCTCTCACTCTCTCTCACTCTCTCTCTCTCGCTATGTGTGTGTGTCTTATGCATGCATCTCTTATACATGTCAGTGTCTCTTCATAAGTAAGTACATATATATATATATATATATATATATATATATATATATATATATATATGTGTGTGTGTGTGTGTGTGTGTGTGTGTGTGTGTGTGTGTGTAAGTATATATGTATATATAGCAACATTTCACCTGTCTTTGCGTTCTGAGTTCAAATTACACCGATGTCGCCAAATTATGGGGACGTAAACTCACCAACATCGGTTGTCAAGCGATAGCGGGGGTACATACACACACACAAATATATAGACACACATCCATATATATATATATATATATATATATATATATATATATATATATACGACGGGCGTATTTCAGTCTTTCAGTTCTCGTCTACCAAATCTACTCACAAGGCTTTGGTCAGCCCGAGGCTATAGCAGAAGACACTTACCCAAGTGCCACGTAGTGGGACTGAACTCGGAACCATGTGGTTGGGAAGCAAGTTACTTACTTCTGCCACGCAAATATGCATATAGTTATATATATGTGTGTGAATGTACATATGATATATATAGATACCAGTGTATGCACAAATGACTTTTAACGTTAACGGTAGCTGTAAAAACGTGGTATTGGAAAAGAAAAATGGAGTGCAAAAGCAATACATGTTCACATACATACATTCATACATACGTACACACATACATACGTACATACATACATGCATTCATACAAACAGAGAGACAGACAAACAGACAGCCACACAGCTACGTATGAATGCATGTGCAAATGATCGTACACATGGGAAATGCAAACCTACTAAAACAAAGAAACGTATTGCCGTAATAGCAAGCCGAATTCTGTAATTTGTAAACGAAATGTGATTATGAGGAGTGGTAGGTAATATGAAGCGGTGATGATATTATATGAGAAGAGAAGTGTTAACGAAGAACATTTGATAAGGCACGTGTCATCTATTTATATAAACTAAGATGCCATTTTCTCACTTACTGAACGTATCCGTTGGAAGAGGCGATTTCTCATCTCTCACAAAAGAGATATTACTATGTCAGTCTTCGTAATCTTGTTAATTGCTCGTTGTTGATTATAGTCATTTCAATGTTCCAGTTATAAAATTGACGATACCAACAATAACAACAAGAATTGCATCATCATCTTCAGCAGAAACAGCAGCAGTAATTTTTGTTATCAATATATCGATTTTCTGCATCAGTAGAACTTCAGTCTCGTCGGGAATATATTTATTGTGTTACACTACGGACCAAAGCGTAAGTGGTTAGCCAGCACAACGTTCAGCTATTTTTGATCTGTTTACTCGCTTCAGTAATTAAACTGCGGCCATACTGGGGCACAGTTATCAAGTGCTTTTAGTCGAACACATAGTTCCCAATACTGTTTTTTTCTGCCTGGTACTTATTCTATTGCCCTCTGCTAAGTTACGAGGGCGCAAAAGTACTTTGTCAAGCGGTCGGAGTTAAATATAAACACACACACACACACACACACACTCACATCAACAACAACAACCAACACTTGAAAATCTATTCGTCTCTTATTAGTTATACTTTAACGCAACAGTTAGGGTTCCGTTCTTTATTGAATACTGCAGAATACTACAGGAATTGCAGATTACCTCACAACAGTGATTGTACTTCATCGATGACTCCCTTGCTTGGTTAATGAATTACTTCATAGTCTGTTCTGCGTGATTCTGACTAGATAATTAGTGGCGTTCTTCATGTTGATATGCTTTGGTCCTCTATGGATGTATTGTAATCGCAATTATACATATATACATATACACGGAGAATGACTTTGAGTTTCCGCTTACCAAGTCCATTCCCATAGCTTTCGTCGGCTCGGGGCTACAGTAGAAGGCGTCACGCTGTAGGACTGAACTCTTAATCATGGGAGTGAAAAGCAAATTCTAACCACACAGCCACGCCAGCGCCTGGTCAAAATATTACCGAATTTTTTTTCTCAAATTAGTAAAAGTTTTGTCCATTAAATTCTATATTGGAACGAAAGATCTTAAGTGGCTCAAGATGACCGGGGATTTCTGGTACTGAGGGTGCAAAATTGTACGAGTACGTGACGATCTGTTGACAGTTTGAGCACATCGTATTTCCAGCAGCATTTCGTCCATCTTTAAGCTCAGTGCTCAAATTCCGCTGAGGTTAGTTTTGCCTTTCATCCTTATGGTTTTGTATTATGCAACACGTTTCTGTATCTAGGTTTGCTCCTAAGGAACCAGATCATTTTAGGACTTTGTATTTCAGCCGCAATTCAATGGCTATTGTGTGCGCTTCACTGTCTTATGTTTTTGTGCCATTTTCTCCGTTCGTATTTCCTTGTTGAATTTTCATTGAGGCAAATGTAAAAGTGTTTTCTTATTTATTTGTTGTAATGCCACTGTGGGATTTAGTTCCGAAGAAATACTGACGTCAATTACACATCCAGTAACGACTTGGAGTTGATAGGAACTCAGCATATGGTAGCTGGAAAAGCATAAGAGAGGTAATCTCTTAATTCAGCTCGCAGTGTCATCTACTTAGTGTCTGTGACCGATGAGAAGATAACTATTCTGAAATGTTAACATCTCACAATCTAGGTAGGTGGCGCTGCGAGCTGGTTTTGTTGTATACTCACCATTTGTCAACAAGCGAACAGAACAACGGAGTGACAAAAGGCAGTGAGTAGCTTGCTCCCAAGTTCGAACGTCCATCAAGCATTTCCGGACTGATAATAACATTGCAATTTCACTTGTCACTGCTTAGCGCTCCGCCAACTAGAAATGTTCTTAATAATAGTAGTATCGACCATTTCTGCTTCAGATAAATTTAAGAAGGGAGAATCAAACATCAACTGAAGCCTCCTTTGAATAACGCTTTTAATAACTTCTACTAACCATCATGTGTTAAACTGAATCAGCTGGTTAGGTCTACGTGTGTTGACATTCTACGAATGGTAATGAAGTGTAGACAACGAGCGTAGTTTCAAAGCTCTGTCGTAATTGATTTGCAATGCAGAACCGGGAAAGGACAACACAAACCAGACAGTGACACAGGGTAACATTTAGACCGGCAACTATAGAAGCTGTGAAACTAACACCAAAGAATTAACTTCCATCATATGCAGCTATCCGAAAATGTTAACGCAATGTGATGTCATCTAGCTATCATACATGATGTCGTGATCAAAACTCTTTACAATGTAAAGTGTGGGACCGAGAGTCCTAAAGATCAAAATATTAGATGTTACAGTGTTATACAGCGCACGCTTACTCTTAATATGGAAAAAAATTCTAGCGAATGTTTCGGTCGAAACCTCTGTAAAGTGTAGCCAGAACAATTCAGACAATGATTTTAGAAAACAAAAAAAGAACAAAAAAAAAAACACTGGACGAAATCAGTAGCCTAGCAGACCCTAACCTTATGTTCAGGATAGAAGAAAATTTCTGAAATGAATCAATGAGAAATCTGCGAATAGTAGACTAGGTTTATAAAAGTGTATTTGCATGTATGGTTCCTGGGGCAGTTGGGTATGTAACGAACTGATCTTGGGGTATCTTGAGAATAGGCGTTTCACAAAACCAGAAAAAAACTATTGAATAAATTACAACTACAAATACTTTATTGAACTGTGAAAACATAAACATTCTAAATTCAAATTACGATGAAGGTAAACAAACAAACGAAGTTTGCTTTAGAAGCGTTGAGATGTCTTAGAAAGTTAAAGAAGTGATTTTAAATTCTCAAACGCAGGATAATGCTAATAATATAGCCTGAACAGGATAAGCTACCCCTATTTTGCAGAAAACACTTTTTTCTGCAAAATAGGGGTAGCTTATCCTGTTCAGGCTACATTATTAGCATTAGCCTGCGTCTGAGAATTTAAAATCACTTTAACTTCATAAACATTCTAGAATTTTAATCGATACAAGGTATACTTTACATGTCTACACACTTGTATACATGTAAACACGTACACATATATAAATAAATTCGTAGAGATGTAAACTTGAAATGACATGCATATTCGCATACATACGTACTTGCGATATATTGCAGATATATGCATACATATAGAGACAGAAAAGAAACGTTATGCACGCGTATAGAAGTCATCTGTTCTGCGGATTTGGACATTACTGTTAGGAATCTCTGAAAGAGAATATTTATGGATAAATGATTTGAAGTCTACAGTTTCTCTTACCTAATTGACAAATACCCATCTATAATTATTTTTGTACTTGGCCAAATCCATGCATGTCTACGTCGTAATCACGCCACTCCAAAAACACCCCCAAAAAACAAACACGTATTTTGAGTCAAAAAATAAGAAAAATTAACCGACTGACACTCAATTTGAAAATAAAATCTGTTTGTAGAACATTAAAAGTATGTATGATTTTCTGAAGTTCAACATGCAAATCTTCAATGGTGTCATAATCAAAATTTCAGCGATGGTACTTGGTTTAATTCTTCGAAACCAACTCCTATCTTAATTCGAATAATTAAACAACAAAAATAACATACACATATATTTACAGAGACTCATATACATACACATGCTGTATGCATGCATACATACATACATACATTTGCATACATACATGCATACATAAACATATACACAAATACATACATACCTACTGACATACATACACTCATACATGTATACATATTGACATACATATACTCATACATACAAACACAAACATACATACATACATACATACATACATCCATACATACATACATACACACATACATACACACATACATACATATATGCATACACACAAACGTATATACATACATACACACATACGTACATACATACATACATACATGCATGCATACATACATACATACATCCATACACACAAACATACATACATACATCCATCCATCCATACTTCCATACATACATACATACATATATGCATACGCACAAACATATATACATACATACACACATACGTACATACATACATACATGCATACATACATACATACACACATACACACAAACATACATCCATCCATCCATACATACATACATACATACATGCATACACACATAGATACATATATGCATACACACAAACATATATACATACATACACACATACGTACATACATACATACATACATACATACATACATACATACATACATACATACATGCATGCATACATACATACATACATACGTACATACATATTGCGTGTCAGCTAAGATTTATTCATGAATAGACTCGAGTCAATAATAATATCTGAAATTTAAGAAAGAAGAAGAATTCCATTGTTCTAAAAATGGTGGTGTAAAAATGTTGCAAATCTAGGAAGGTGCGATATGGAGATAATGGAATTGCGAAGTGGTAGGATTTCTGTATTTTAAGGAGAAAAGCAAGTCATTGATTTATCATTAAAACTGATAGCTGGTGGCATGTAAGAAAATTTCGCCGGCTATAAAAGCCAGTTTTGAAACGAATAATGTGATAAATTAATTAAATGCCTCCTGGTCATATATTTTTCTAATATCTTGCCACAGTAATTATCGTTAGTTTTGATATCAACAAATATCATTAATTTTATTCGTTAATTGAACTATTGTCTTGATATGTTTTCCTTTTTGGTTTGCCAGTTTCATCATCATCATCATCATCATCATCATCATCATCCGCAGCAGCAGCAGCAGCAGCTTTATTATCGTTGTTATTATTAATTCGTGGTGGTGGATGGAAAATTGCTCTATCACGAGAGCAAATCTTGTGCGTTTAGTCAAATCGTCTTCACGTTCTCCGAGTTCAAATTCCGTCCGAGTGGTCTTCATATTTCCTCCTTTTAATGTGGTCGTTAAAATAAATACAGGTGCAAAACTGAGAACGATATAAATTGACTATATTCCTTCACAGAAATATGCGACCATGTTCATATATTCTTTTACTAGTTTCAGTTTTTGGAATGATGTGGCGACTCTAAAACACCACAATCTCTGATATAGTAGATGACATCGACTCTTGTTCTTATTGCATAGATCACGAAAGACGGATGAAATTCTGACACCGAATGTTATAATATAACAAAGTATTTTGTTCGATGCTCCGCCCAACGTTTTTACGAAAGCTATAGAATATATCAGAAAACAAAAAGACAATAGATTGTCATAGACACTGATCATAGATCTGTTGGAGCAATTTTTAGGTCACATAAATTAAATATGTACCAATATTTGATATCAACATAAAACATAAAGAGTATTTTAGAAAACATTGATATTTATTTCTTAGACTTCTTATGGACTGACAAAATGCCTTACTCTTTCCTGAATTCCAATTACTCTGAGTTCAACCTTACTCACTTACTTAAGCCCTTTACACAATTTGGAACTTAGAGTATCGACGACTTTTCCCCTTTGTCCTCGATTCAGGGCTGTTTTTTTAAGGTTT
The DNA here is from genome assembly GCF_046866305.1 of Octopus bimaculoides. Lineage (NCBI taxonomy): Eukaryota > Metazoa > Mollusca > Cephalopoda > Octopoda > Octopodidae > Octopus > Octopus bimaculoides. The sequence continues at coordinate 82,903,294 of NC_142928.1, forward strand.
TTCATCTCTCAGATCTTGTTGGTTTTCAATTGTCATCTATGTTTCTGTAACGTAGTAGGAGTGCTGGATCTACACAAACCAATTTTTGCCTCTGGGAAGAGGTGTTCTTAATTAGTGAGCCTTTTGACTTCTCCAGTATGATAAGCTCCACCAGGATCATGCTCCCCGTTGACATAGCTGCAAGCTAACTGCCTACGACAAGAAATGGACTTTGTGGTTAAAGGTGAACTG
>NC_142928.1:82908524-82926024 GCF_046866305.1 Octopus bimaculoides
AGGTACTTACCACACAGCCACTCCTGCGTCTATATCTATCTATCTATATATATATATATATATATATATATATATATATATATATATATATATATATATATATATATATATATATATATATATATATATATATATATATATATATATATATATATGTAGATATATATGCATTTATATATATGCATATATAATTATCTATATATATATATATAGATATATGTATGTATATATACAAATATATATAGGCACAGGTATATATATATATATATATATATATATATATATATATATATGCGTGTATGCATTTATGCATGCTTTTATTTCTATTGCTACATACGTAAATATGAGCCCACATTTATTAGCATAAATGGGCTCAATCACATTCTCATCCCATATTCTCTCATATTAACAGGTGCACTCACACTCAGATTGATAGCGTCGTATATTATCGACTGCTAATGCTGTTTCCAGTAGATATTGGTGCATTGTTGTACCATACACACGCGCGCACACACACACACACACACACACACACACACACACACACACACACACACACACATATATATGTGTGTGCGTGTGTGTGTGTGTATGTATTAGTGGCGACTTCGGCACTCGGGTTGTTCGGACTTGGCCCGAGTATAAATCTAGTAAAGTGAGCCTGCATTTGCAAACTGATTTAATTTCTGCCAACACTGGCATCAAGTATGTAATTGCAGCCAATAACTTGGGCTCCTTTTACTGAGCTTCGTCGCAGCTACTTTATTTTCGTTCAGCATCTGGCCATCGTTCTAGAGGTGCCCTGTATCAAAAAATATCATTTGTAACAGACATTCTCTCATCATCGTTCACACGCACCTGACTCAGGCTGAGAAGTTACAGTCCGAGTTGATATATATATATTCGTACAAATTATAAATAGTTCAAATTCTATGTTTACGTGAAACAATAAATTCCTATAGAGACAAGGATTTAAATACCAATTTATGAAAAGTTTCCGTTCTACAATATTGTTAAAGGGGCGAAAACTATCCAGCAACTCGGGCAAGTACAAACGAGTCTGGTATCTCTTGCCAAGAGTACAGGCGACAGTCAGATCGCTGATGTTTGTTGTGCACTCCACTGTCGTTATTTGATCGTTGTTATTCTGTGCGTCTGTGTGAAAAGATCAGTTGTGTTTTGCAGGACTACTTCATTTTTACCCTTAACTTACAAATGGAAAAAGACATAGTGCTAAAATATAGGGCAAAAACGTGAAATTCTTCGAGTAGGCATGTATCTTATGTGAAATATGTGATGAGCCCGAGTGACGCTGATGACCTGGAGTTGGCTCTGATATATATAACTCGGATTTCAGTTGTACAAGATCTATTTGATCGTGTCGAGGACGATAAATTTTTTAAAACTTTGCGTAGGTCTCTGACCAGGTATCGCCAAGCTTTTGGCAAAATTTGATGCAGATTCTCTGCTCAACTTTGCGTAGGCAGGTATCGCCAAGCTATTGGTAAAATTTGATGCATATTCTCAGCTCAACTTACTCTGTCATGGTCAATACAACGATCACACGCTACACACGTTCCTTTCAAGCGCTGCTGTACACAGTGGAAGTGAGCTAGAACGTCAAAACTTAGTGTGCATGCACAGCAGAGTGCAAGGTCAATTCGTACCTAGCAGCTTTACTCTGCGTTCTTTAGCTTCGTTACTATGACAACAGTTCGGATACTTATTCATCAGACCACGCGTACACACACACACACACACACTCTCTCTTTCTCTCTCTCTTTCTCTCACACACCTATATATATATATATACATATATATATATATATATATATATATATATATATATATATATGTGTGTGTGTGTGTGTGTGTGTGTATGTGTGTGTGTGTGTGTGTGTGTGTGTGTGTATGCACGTATGTATCTAACTATGTATGTATTTTAGTCGTATAATAACGCACATTCGTAGCTGTCTTGCTACTTTGGATTTATGTCTGCAACCATAGATTTCTGGCGCAAGCGTGCGAGGAAGTTTTGAAAGCACTCGAAAGAAATAGAAAGTGAATTTCAAAACTCCCTTGACTTAATTGCTAGAATTTACCTAGAAGAGAATGCATACATGTAATATTATTTGCACGTTTGGACACACACAAACCCACGCATATATATATATATATATATATATATATATATATATGTGTGTATATATATATATATATATATATATATATATATATATATATATATATATATATATATATATATATATATATATATATACATACGTATATAAAAGACTAAAATGAGAAAATGAAAAGAAATTGTAAGATGAACTTCATTAGTTTACAGTAGATCCTGCATTAGGTTTTAAGCACTCACAGCTGGTGAACTTGCTGTTTGAAGCCCCGAAAAATCTATGGGTCGATACACAAGTATTGAGCTATGACTGTATTGTATCGTAAAGCAGAAACAGCTGTATGCTAATGAAGTTCATGACAACTTCTTTTCCTTTGTCATTTTAATTTGTTATTACTGCCCTGCAATCGACTAACGCTTTGATCCAAAGAATATATATATATATATATATATATATATATATATATACATACACACACACACACAGAGACAGAGACACAGACACAGACAGACAGACAGACAGACAGACAGACACACACACACACACACACACACACACACAAACACACATATATATATGAAGTCTGTTCGGACTAAATTTGACGATATTTTATGCCCCCTTTCTTCAGGAATAGCTTAAGGCATTGGTGAACAGTGAACGGCTTTGAAAGGCATACAGATTAAAGTTGTGGTTGAGAAAAATGAAAAGTTCATCTGACGCAGAGGACTTGAAATCATCTGATTAGTGGATAAGTGTTACTGTATCACGACAATTCGCGCCGGGTATCAAAATGCCGACATCATGGACAACTGCAACAGAGACTACAAAGCCATGACACAGCAGGCATTCCGACTTGGTTCTCATCATTAAACAGAGCATTAGTCTCAATTCAGATGTGAAGCTGCTCGACCCTATGGTCAATCTCTGGCTTCAGAGGGTTGCTAGTGGAAGGTCATATGCTTGACAGCAGGATTCGTTTTCATGCTATAACTCCAGAAAGAGTCACAAGTGGTTGTTGGAGTATTTCCTCGACTTCACCAGCCGTAGTTTTTGGCCTCGAAGTTTCTTCAATTGCAATCACATGGATTATAACGTGTGAGGCAGGTTGTGAAAGACACCAACCGCTCTACCTGAAATAGCAAGGCCAAGTTCGTGTTCGACGATCTTTCTAGGGACCGACTAAGGAGCCGTTTTGAGGTGTACTCTGTGGGCGACTGATATGATTAAAATGTAAATAATGGAACTCTCTAGAGTTTCACAAAAGACTTGCTGAATAATAAACCCACAACTTCCAAATAAAGATAGGAGATACCCTAAATAATAACAAAGAAACCGACCAGCTGTAACATACTTACATTTTAGCTGATCAGTTTCTTTGTTATTATTTATGGTACTTCCTATTTTTATTTGGAAGGTGGGGCGGGGGTTATTATTCAGGTATGTTATCGTGTTGTGCTTTGATGTTCATAAAGTCATTTGTAATTCCAATAACAAAGAACTTGACACACCCAGTTATTAGGTTCTCATTATTGAGCTTTGTACCCTTGACCTTTACATTGTCAAAGCAAAGGATTAAACCTAATAAAACGAGAGATAGCTAAACTACTGACACATCCCGTACCTTCTTAACAAAGGGTCACACTTAAACATATATATATGACTAAATTTTAAACAATAACGTAACCCCAAATTAAATCAATAACAATCCGCTCTAAATTTTAATTACTCAAACACACACCCAGTAAGACTTCAGCACAACAGAGACTATATAAGGCCAATATTAACTCTAATGCATTGCAATCCGATGATGGCTTAACTAGAAGTCACAACCAGAAATATACTTGTTTGAGAATGATAAATTTATTCTCTGCAAAAGTATAGAGCAACCCAGCAGATATATGCAAAATTGGTTTTATTATAAATAAACATAAAAATACATAAATACATTAGTATGTGTGTGTGTATTCAGCTTTCAAATTCTGCACACAAGGCATTTCTTAAAGCTGAAACGATGATAAAAGACACTTGTCAAAAGTTCTGCGACTAAAGTTCGAACTCGGAACCACGTGGTTGTGAAGACAAATTTTTAACCACATACTCATGCCTAATGTTTCATAAGCAGGGCTACGTCCAAGGTATCGTTGGATTTCCGGAGGGATGAACTTTAACTCAACACTGCTCCAAATGTGTTTGTCTTTAGTACTCAAAAGTAATGATAGCTATGTAGGAAAAAAAATCCTATTTGCGAAGAGATATTGAATATCACATGTTTTCTTCTATCACTATATTAATGACATTTATATGAATAATGGTTCTTACTCCAGTAGCTACTTCACAATACATTCATGCTACGGTGCTCTTGAAGGGAAAACATAAAATGATGAATTAAAGAGAAAGGAGTTAACAACTCAAAAGAACCAGACTCCATCATCTATTGGCGGAGGCTAGTAGTGACGAAGGATAATATTCAAACGTAAAATGAAATTAATAAATAATAATTTAATGTTGGACTTCATCTATTCTCTAAAAAGGAACAGAAGGGTGAGAAGAAAAGGAATAAAAGAAGTGATTCAGTGAAAGAAGAGAATAAAACTGGAAGAAGCGAAGAAAAGATAGAAAAAATCAGAAGTAGGTAGTGAAGAAAGATGAGGATGAGGCAATGAAGGGTGATAAGAGATGGAGACGAGGGAGATATTCACGTTTAAAACACATTTTTAAAAAGAAAATAGGAGTTGCTATTGACAACCGGCAAAAAATGCTGGTTGGCTTTGAACATTAAAAAATCACAGTGTACCATATTTATATTTTACTTTTGCGTTTCAAATTTCATCTCGTTTACCCTCCAACGTTTAATCACCGCCATCTTTATTTTATCTTTCATATTTTGATATCATTTTTCCTATTTTAATATCACTTTTCGCTCTTTTTTTTTCCATTTAATTTCTTGTTTATTATTATTTTTTTTATCATTTCTTCTTTCATCCAATTTTTTTTTTAATAACATCAACAACATTTCATCTATAACAGCCATTTGTTATAATGTGTTATATAAAATAGAATTTTTTTATGGAATCAAATATTTATATCAATCGTTAAAAATTAAATATTACTTTTTTTCTCCCTCTTTCATACGGATTCTCATGTTAAATTTATCATCAAACTCACGAAAATCCCTTTACCTACACACTAATGATAGTTGACACAACGAATACATCTGCGGTTTTTGTTGATATTTGTTTATTTATTCATCTAGTTATTATTATTATTATTATTATTATTATTATTATTATCATTATTATCATTATTATTATTATAGCGGTAATTCTTTTAGCTTTATGCATTCTGAGTTCAACTTCCGCTGAGGTCGGCTTAGGCTTTCATCGGTAAATTAAATACCAGTGAAACACCGGAGTCGGTGTGATCGACTTAACCCCTTCCCCAAAATATCAGACCTTGTGCCTATGGCAGAAAGGATTATTATTATTATTATTATTGTTCAGTAGTTTTATTTTTATAACGTGCTTTCACTTCACTACCGAGCGCAGCTCTGTGCGCCTTGGGTATGTGCTGTGGTTCGCTGTGGTGCTCTTATGTTTACTGTATTGAAAGTGTTTTGCGTAGAATGTGTGCAGTACCCAGTAGTGCAATTTTCTGTATGTTATATATATTTGTAAGTCCTGGTATTTTTGTTATGTATTTGTCTGAATATTTTTTATTATACCTAAGGCACCTACTATGATAGGAATTGTTTCTGTTTTTAGATTCCACATTCGAGTTATCTCTATTTCCAGGTCTTTGTATTTTGAAAGTTTTTCCATTTCTTTTAGAGAAACGTTGTCATCTGCTGGTATTGATACATCAATTAGAAAGCATTTTTTTTCTTCATGATCTTTGACAACTATATCTGGTCTATGTGCCTTAATTTCTCTATCTGTGTGTATTGGCATATCCCAGAGTATGGTTGCTTTCTCGTTTTCTGTGACCTTTTCTGGCGTGTGTTTATACCATCTTTTTTCTGTTGTTATTCCATAGTGTTGGCATAGCTTCCAGTGTATATAGGTCCCAGCTCTGTCGTGTCTGTGAATATATTCCTTCTTAGCCAGGACTGGTCAGCCAGAGATAATATGATTTATTGTTTCTTGTCGATCTCCACATATTCTACAGTTACTTGTTATATTTCTTTTCATTATGTGTTTTTGGTAATTTCTGGTGGGGAGGCTCTGGTCTTGTGCAGCAATTAAAAATCCTTCAGTCTCTGCTTTGAGTCCTGCGCTTCTCAGCCATTGCTGGGATTTTTCTCTGTCAATTTCTTTCGCATTTAGTTTAGCCCAGTATTTACCATGTAGGGGCTTTTCTTGCCATCGTTTTATCATGGTCTGTTGCTGTTCTAGTTATTATTATTATTATCATTATTATTATTAAAGCAGTGAGCTGGCAGAATCGTTTGTATGCGGGACGAAATGCACAGCGGTATTGCGCCCGTTGATACGTTCTGAGTTCAAATTCTGCCGAGGTCGATTTTGCCTTTCATCATTTCGGGGTCGATAAATTAAGTACCAGTGAAGCACTGGGATCGATGTAATCGACTAGTTTCCTCCCGTCAAGCTGCAAGTCGTATGCTTTCAATAGAAAAGATTATTATTATTATTATTTTCATACACACACAACAGATTGGAAAAGAAAAATCCTAACATCGAGCTACAACAAATAACCTTAGACGCCAAGGACCCTTCTAAGTATCCTAGCTGTCACTAATAACACTGATTTCTGGAGCTATACTAAACTGGGTTTTATGCCCATTTCTTCTATTCGTCTGTTCAGATGTTTAGGGATAGTTCCCAATGCACCTTTAACTACTGGGATACATTTTACCTGCACTTTTCCTATTCTATATAATTCAATAGCTAGGTCTTGATACTTTGCTATTTTTTCCCATATCTCTCATATTGATGCTTTTCATCATTTGGGACTGTAAAGTCAATTATCTGGCACTTTCTAGTCTCTTTATCTACAACTACAAAATCAGGCCATCTAGTTTCTATTACTATGTCAGTCTGAATGTTAAAGTCCCACAACATCATGTATTTCTTACTTTCTAGTACTTTACTAGGTTCATGTTCGTACCATTTATTAGTATGTCCAAATCCTAGCTTTCTACATAACTCCCAGTGGATTAATCTCCCTAGGTTATCATATCTTTACTTAGATTCTTTCTATGCCAGCATGCTACATTCACTTACTATATGAGTAGCATACTACATTCACTTACTACATGAGTAGTTATTATTATTATTGGATGTTCTACTTTATAAATTTATAGAAGATTAGTAGCGGGAAGTGCGACGACGTTCTCGGGGAGATTATGGGCGCCAACGAGAACGAACTGGCTATATACAATATGTGTGTAGGGTGGATGGGCTGTGTGTGTGCTGTCCTTCATCCTAGCACCATCAATGATTTTCATACACCAGCATATCTGTTCATCTTCATGCATCTTGTAAAAGCCTTTTGAATTGCGTCTTCATGGTTTTCTATGCATGCAGGGCTCCTGAAAGGAAAGAGGAAAAAAAGAAAAAGAAAAGAAAAGGAAAAGGAATAAAAAACTATATATATATTTCTTTAAAATGTTAAGGTGAGGCAATGGGTGATGGTTATAAATGGTATTGGGTGCAGAAGACCTTTACAATGTATTACAGGCCTGACTAGCATGTGTATTGTTAATGTTTAGATCAGATCAGTCCCGATATCCTAATAGAGAAAAACAATGATAATACACATTCGAACCATTACGGTATTTTAATCTATTAAACTAATATTATATATTTTTTCGATCAAATATTAAGATAATGTGATTAAAATGTATTCTCATCTATCTATTATATTACAATATTAGCTAAAACACGAAATGTATTCCAGAAGATTTTGAGACTTTTTTTTAGTAGATATACAGTAATCCCTCAATTATCGCAGGTGTTACGTTCCAAGACACCACGCAATAGGTGAAAATCCGCAAAGTAGAAACAGTACTGAATCGTATATTTTTTTTTACTTTTATAATTTGTATATATTTATTTTATTGTAAGTGCAAAACAACACCACGGAAGAATCGACATAAGCTTAAATAATAAACCGCAATGTGGCGAGGGATCACTCTAGTTATAACTGTCCTAGATTATTGTAATTATAATATATCATTACTGTACAGTTAAAAAAACTGAACTGGCAACATTTTTATTCTAGACTGAAGGAGACAGCTGTAACAGCACTTTAAATATGCCCTACTCAACATTGCTTGTCGTAGCCTATTAAACCATTGCTCCGCAACCGGCATGCCACGGTACACTTGTATGTCACGAAACGATGCTAGGTGTGCCGCAGTCTAACCTGAATATTTTTCCCCTTATACTTTTAGTTATATTTTTAGTTCAGGTATGTCACCGAAATTTGAAAAGAATATAAGTGTACCGCAAGTGTACACTTAAAGAATAAAAGTGTACCGCACTGTGCTATATACTGATTGTCAGAATTCCATTTTGGTAATGATCTACTTGACAGAGATGAGCATCAAGACTGTCATCTCAACTTCCTACAATCCAAACCTTGCTTCCCGTAACTTTTTGTTGATTCCCAAGCTGAAGGAGAACGTCCGGGACAGTTGTTTTCAAAACATTGAGAAGATGGAGGCCGTGACAAGGGCCCAGGTAACATTCATTTTGGAGGACTTCCATAGACCCTTCACGAAATGGCTGGAGCGCTACGACAAAGCGTTTGAACTCAGAGGAACAGGATTTGAAAGTGATAAGAGTTTTGTACTTCTCTGAAAATAAATGTCTCTCCCGAAAAAAATCTCAAAATTTCTGGAATGAACCTTGTATATAGATATATACGGTGCAATATTTATGTTATTGGCACTCCGTCGCTTATGACGTCGAGGGTTCCAGTTGATCCGATCAACGGAACAGCCTGCTAGTGAAATTAACGTGCAAGTGGCTGAGCACTCCACAGACACGCATACCCTTAACGTAGTTCTCGGGGATATTCAGCGTGACACAGTGTGACAAGGCTGACCTTTTGAATTATAGACACAACAGAAACAGGAAGTAAGAGTGAGAGATAGTTGTGGTGGAAGAGTACAGCAGGGTGGAGCTTTAGGTGTTTATCGCTCAATAAACACTCACAACGCCCGGTCTGGGAATCGAAACCGCGATCCTATGACCGCGAGTCCGCTGCCCTAACCACTGGGCCATTGTGCCTCCGCTGTGCAATATATCATAGTGTATACCGGTCAGCATTACTCGATGTGTTGCTCCTGTTATAAAGACGATAGTTATGGTTTGATGGCAATTTGGTTGCTAGAACAGGTAGACTGAATCGTTGTGTTGAGTCTACATAGGCGTTTAATATCACTATAAGTGTGAGAAACTGATTGCGAGAAACACAGAAATCGAAGTAGCAGGATGGAGGTAAGATAACTATTTAAAAACAGCTGGAAGTACAATAAGCTGAACCTACAGAAGAAACGTAAAATTTCACACACACCCTTTTCATTCTTCCTTTAACTTGTGTCAGTCATTAGGCTATGACCAATATATAAATAATATATACTTTTAACAGTAAAATATATTTCCCTCCTCCTGAAGACGCACGAAAGATTGAATTATTAATTCTAAATCTTTGCATTAAAAGTAAAGAATAATACAAAATTTGAGAAAGTAAAACAAAAAAAACAAAAACAAAAAATAAACAAACACATAAATGAAACAATAAACAGAACGATAAAAATAAAAGACCATCACTACTAGCATCACCATCGGCATCATCATCATTAGCGTTATCATCATCATCATCATCATCATCATCATCATCATCATCATCAGCAGCAGCAGCAGCAACAACAGCAGCAGTAGAAGCAGGATGCATTCTAATATTGAATAAAAACAACAACAATAAACAAGAATACATATCATCGTTTGACTCGTCTTTGATGTTGAAAGGAGTGGTTAATAGTGTGAAATAGCCAACATGACAAAACCGCAATTGCTATCTAGATTAGAATACAGCCCAAGGCAAGAGTGTTTAAGGGAATAAAATATGCCACCCACTTAATAGTGCTCACGCTCAAACGCAGAGATTAACACATGCACTCGTAGCTCTGCAGAAAGTTGCATATACAGACTTAGACACACACGGACGCACACAGACTCTTGCAGACTATCTCACACACAGAGAAATATAACCAACCACGCTCACAGACCAGACAGCGATGTACACAGCCAAAGAATCACAGATATAAGCACTCGTATTTCGCAAGATATCCACACACAGATATATGCGTACGCACAGACGTATGAACATATGAAATCAAGCATGGATGTATACAGATGGACAGATGCATCAACGAATATACACCAAAAATTATGCAGGAAAAAATAAACATGCACACGCGTACAAAAAAGAAAACACTTAAGACACACGTTCTCTCTCTGTTTCTATCTCTCTGTGTTTATCTATCCAGACACGCACGCACACACGCCACACACGCGCGCGCGCATGCACACACATGACTATATGATCGAGAAGTTTGCTTCTTAACCACGTACATTCGGGTTCGGGCCTACTGCGTGGCACCTTGCACCTTCTACTGAAACTTCGACCCAAACAATGCCTTGAGAATGGAAGCACACCCACACATGTACGTATGTTTGTGCCACATCGGTCGGACATCGTGTGATAGCTGTGAGTTTGTCGATGTCATACACGAAGTGTCATTTCTTTCCAATTTTCCATTGTTCTATAAAAGCATATCCGGTCATGGAGGAAATATGTTGTTTGAAAACAAAGAATGTTGGCCACAGGAGTGACATCCAGCCGAATAAAATCTCTCTCACCGAATTCAGTCAGCACCCTGCAGAAGGAAAAGTGAATTGAGTGTGGAAACAACGACACACACACACACACACATACACACACACACACACACACACACACACACACACGCACGCACGCACAAACACACACACACACGCATGCACACACACAAATACATATAGTAGTTCTAGTTGTAGTGTTTGTAATTGTAAATTGAGTACAATAAAACGTGATTCTGGATAAACATTTATACAGAAACCTGATGCAATTGTTCACGTTCGCTTTGCATTAGAATCCCGACAGAGGTCATTTGCCACGTCTGCCACCAAACGACATTTTAGAATCAACCAGGTTCTCGTAGATATTGGACGTAGAACTACGGCAAATAATACGAAACTGAAACATGAGCTCATCGATTCCAAAATACTAGCAAAAGCAAAACACAACGGGAAAATAAATTTTAAAAATTCATAAGGGAGCTTAAATTGAGAATTATATATGTATATGTGTGAGCGTATATCTCTTTGTGTATCGCTCCTGCTACAGAATAAATTTTTCCAAAATTTTGCCGCAACATCGAGTTATGTAACACGAAACTTGTTCATCTATTAATTTCCATATTATAAGCCGAGATACGTTATTTCTGCTTCTTTCAAAAGTAATTTAGCCATTCGATTGGGATGGAGGAATTTAGTCGGATATGATTCATTAAATCTTTTAACGGTGCTGCTCTAGCATGGCCGAAGCCTACCTATTAAAATTAGATATACAATATATATATATATATATACCTTTCTACTAAAGGCACAATGCCTGAAATTTTTGAGGAGGGGCTACTCGATTACATCAACCACAGTGTTTCACTAGAACTTAATTTATAGACTCCAAAAGGATGAAAGGGAAAGTCGACCTCGGCAGAATTTGAACTCAGAACGTTTGGCCGGCGGTCTAATGATTCTGCTAGATCGCCGCCTGATATATATATTAAAAACAAGTTGACATTTAGCCGACAACTTACCCAATGTTTTTTTGTGGAGAACATATCTATTGTAAGTCGAGTGGTGAGAGTGATTCCAAAGTTTCGGCCCAGTAGTGTTCATGAGAATGTCAGACGATGGCTAGCGGCCGAAACTCCGACGCTACTGTCTCCACTCTTCTTTTAAAAATATAATGTGTGTGTGTGTGTGTGTGTGTGTGTGTGTGTGTGTGTGTGTGTGTGTGTGTGTGTGTGTGTGTGTGTGTGTGTGTGTGTGTATGTGTTTGATAGACAAATATAGATAGATAAACAGAGGGAGATAGACAGATAGAGATAGATACAAATAGATAGATAGAGAAAGCGAGGAAAATAAAGATAGACAGATAAAGTGTGTGTGTGGGGGGGGATAAAGAGAGATAGGTACAGTGATAGTTATTTGGTTACGGAGTGTTCGATTCTACTAATCATGGATTAAACACGGGGATATCTAACACCGAGTCTTAGCTTAGCATATCGTTCTATCCTCTTACACAAACATATTCTAAATACCTTTAAAATTTTTTGTTGATTTTTCAATTCAGGAATTCCGTATTGGCTTCATATTATCTATCACCACCCAGTCACATTATCAATTGAAAATATAAATTTTGAAATATTGAAAGGTTTACATCAGTGTTCTGTGATTTTAGTTTTTTCTCCCACAGTTCTAAACACTATCTCCTACACACATATACCTTTTCACACTCAACAAAGCAGTCGCTCAGTTTTACTACCCCCTAACCTTCAGTTTAGAGAACGCTCTGAATACACGTCATCACTTATTTTTCTACCCTTTTGCCTTATTTTTAAAATTATCATTATTGTTTTTTTTTTATTTCATTTTGTTTACGAAATAAAGTTGAACAGCAATAAATTATCAATTGCTATTTATAATTGTTAATTAAGTTTCATTCCCAGAACGTTGCTATTTGATTGACGCAAGGCTTATTAAGAAGTAAAGTACAAAAAATAAAAGAGAGAGAAAATGTATAACTAAATAAATAAACAAAATGTTAGGAAGAAGACGAAGAAGAAGATGAAGAAGAACAACAGTATCAGCAACGACCACAAGAACAACAAATCATTACTAAATAATTACGTCTTTGTTTAAAGCAAAGTTATACAAAAGTCTCTAATGTTTATAAAGAGTTTCATTTATCAAGGGAAAAATAAATTAGTGTTTTGCAAAAGTGATACAAATAGAAGAAAATGAAGTAATAAACAAATAAAAAGAAAATGGGAATATACATGTGTATGCATATGTGTGTGTGTATGCGTGTGTGTGTGTATGCGTGTGTGTGTATGTGTAATGAAATGATATCCACGGCATTTCATTGTCACCACCTACTCTAACATAAATTGTAGCAATATTGGTTTCAAATTTCGGCACAAAGCCAGCAAGTTAGAGGAGGGAGTAAGTTGATTACCGCGACCCTAGTGCATAACTGGTAATTATTTTATCGATACCGAAGGATGAAAGGCAAAGTGGATCTCGGTGGCATTTGGATTTTGGAAATAAAGACGGACGCTAAGCATTTTGCCCCGCATGAAGTAGCAATAATATTAATTTAAAATTTTGGTACTACAAGGTCAGAAATTTTAGGAGAGGGGATAAGTTGATCACATCGACCCCAGTGTTCAACTGGTACTTATTTTATTGACCCTAGAAAGATGATAGGTAAAGTCGAAATGCTGCTAAACATTTTGCCGGCGTGAAGTAGGAGTAATATCGATTTCTAATTTTGGCACAAGGTTAACAATCTCAAGGGAGGGGATGAGTTGATCACATCGACCCCCAATATTCAAAAGGTATTTATTTTATCGACTCGGAAGGATCGAAAGGCAAAGTCCACCTCGTCAGAATTTTAAACTCTGAACGTAAAGACGGACGAAATGCCGCTAAACATTTTGTCCGGCCCGAAGCAGTAGTAATATTGATTTCAAATTTTGGCCAAAGGTCAGTAATTTGGGGAGGAATGGATGATAAGTCGATTACATCGACCCCGGTGTTCAACTGGTACTTAATTTATTGACCCCGGAAAGATGAAGGGCAAAACCAACCTCTAATTAATATGCACCTATCTCTCATAACGGATTTGATTCAGCTTGCTGTCTAATTGCAACAGTAATGATTTTTTTAAATCACTGTTTTATCATATCAACAGCGGATGAATCAGTCTTAACATGAGCTGAAAGTGGATGCTTAACGCAAGGTCCAAATCTCGCCAACGTCGAATTTGTCTTTCATCTTACAATGGTCAATAAACTAAAATGTTATCAATTGCGGGACCCTTTCTCTCACGTCGCTTCTACGAATGAGTGTTCAAGATGACACAGCTGGGCAGTGACCTTAGTTCAATGATTTGTTGCGTCGCCTCTACTGGACTTACAAAAAGCGTGATGTTGTTCATGCTGGTGTCATAGTTTGCTGAACAACTTGCACAATAAATAATATCATTATAGTTTGTGCAATAAGTGCGACCAATCCAGTTGTTACAAGGAGGCAGGATTTGTATAGAGTTACCTTCTCATAGACGAACAGCTAAAAGGTTGAAAGAGCTCATCTGCTCTGAGATCTTTAGGGTGTCTGTGATTGACCTTCTTCCGGAGTCAATTCTGTGACATGTTAGTTAATCCATAGCTAGAATCTTGACAGGTGTTACAACTCCGGGTCATGATAAACCTGGGAACAATAATCTTTTCTACTCTAGGCACAAGGCCCCAAAATTAAGTGCCAGTACGCAACTGGCACTTTATTTATCGACCCCAAAAGGATGAAAGACAAATTCGACCTCGGCGGAATTTGAAGTCAGAACATAAGGGCAAAATAAATACCGCTATGCATTTCGCGCGGCGTGCTACGTGTCTTATTTCTTTATTGCCCACAAGGGGCTAAACATAGAGGGGACAAACAAGGACAGACAAAGATATTAAGTCGATTAGACCGACCCCAGTGCGTAACTGGTACTTAATTTATTGATCCCCGAAAGGATGAAAGGCAAAGTCGACCTCGGCGGAATTTGAACTCAGAACGTAACGGCAGACGAAATACCGCTAAGCATTTCGCCCGTCGTGCTAACGTTTCTGCCAGCTCGCCGCCTTAACCTGGTAACAATAACAGCTAAGAGTTGGTTCCACATTCCTCAAAACTCTGGATCACCTGAACTAAGTTCCCGCCACAGGATACGATTTAAAATCATACCTTGAACAAATTAATTAGGTACTAATTTTCGTATGAATAACGATATGTTCCCTCAAACTTTATGACCCTTTTATGTGGGAGATTAATATTAACTCTTTTGAATTTTCAAAGCGAGCTGATTCTCTGTTTGGCAATTTATATTTTCCCACTCTAATCTAGTGATTTCGTATTTCATTTTTGTTTTCAATGCTGATGTTGATCTAGAGTTTCTTTTTCTTATTGCTGATGATGTTGATATTGTTTTAAGAAAAAGAGATGTTTAAAGATTTATAGTATTTGTAATGCCAGTGAAATATTTACGCATGATTGTTTGAAGATATTGTGGCATACGATATCTGTTATGTATACTACAGATGCAGTAGTTTAGAGATGTCGTTGTCAGAAACTGCGGTCACTTATAAATAACTCGATTTCAGATAGAGAGGTAAATTGAACGAAGACTGTTGTTGTGTCTTTTTAACCATTGTTATCTTGACATTATAATTGACATATCTGGCCTTGTGCCTATAGTAGAAAAGATAATAATTGGCATATCATTTGAATCTTCCTTTGTCGACAAAACTATTGGTTAGTTTTATAAACCGCTGGTCACAATGTGCTTAAAATTCATCTTGGCCATATCGATTAACTACTTCAAGATAGAGGTTATTATTTATGTTTGCCTCTCCCTACATTCTAAATTAAAATTCTATAAGTTAATATATTTTTTTCAAGAGCATTTTGCGTCACAATCGCATGGTTTCGTTTTCGTCCATGCTGCGTGTTTGTTTGGGCGTGTATCTTCAACTTTATTTGACCGACAGCCTGTGAGAAACCGTCTTTCTCTCCCTATCTTTCTCTCTCTCACTCACGCACATATCATCAACATCATCGCGTAAATTGCGACAAGCAACATCAAATAGTCATCTACACTATTCCCCCTCCAGCATTGGTCTTGATAGATTGCTCTTCCCTAAATCAGAATCTTCAACCTACAGCTCAATAAATTTCCTGGCCGGATAATTCTTAGGTCGTTTTCCTCGTGTTGTTTCTCACATCAGCATTTAATTCACTATTCATTCTCGCTACAAAAGCAGTGTCAACAGAATCTGTCTTCTTTCTTTTATGGTGAAGGTAATTCTCGGAGGATTACCATAAAGATTCTGGTTTCTTGTCTAGGACTACTGTTTGATGTTATGTGCTGCTCTCAGAAGTCTTGTGTATTTTCCATCTGGTTTTCTTTCCAGAGTCTTAGAGTCCATGCAGTGTAGCCGTATAAGAACTCGGTTCTATTGTTGCTCGAAAGAAGCCGATCTTAAGCTCTCTGTTTAGATTTGGTTTCCAAATGTTGTCCATCATAGACAAAGCTGACCGTGCTTTAATAGTGCGAATTTTAATGTTCTTCTTACATCAAACTACCTAAAATATATGAAATCATTTGCTTTTTCCAGTTCGCACGCACAGACACAGACACAGACACAGACACACACACACACACACACACACACACACACACACACACAAACATAAGCACATATTTGTATCCATTTATGTATGCGTGTGTACTATGTATGCATGTATGTGTATGGAGGTATATATATATATATGAGTGCACAACCAATCGAAACATCGGAGTCCCAAAATGTCGCTTTCCAGTGTATTGAACACTCTGTCATCGTAAAATGGAGAAATTATTCCTCTATGGTGTAAATAACAGCGACCAGTATATTTAGACGTGTTAAGAATGACTATGCAAATAACCGTTCCAGAAGTCTCTATACACGGTGCAAATAACGATTTTTTTATTGTTTGGCATGTATAAGTACCAATCAGCAAACGTTGTAAACTTAATCTATTACACTGACGTTGTAAACTTAATCTATTTATCTATCTATTGGTGTCTCAATCTTTCTATCTGACTCCCTATTTCCCTGAAGTTGAAATGAAATAGAATACAATTAAATAGGGTTACAGAAGGAAACTGTCTGATAATATTACAAACATAAAGCCGGCACTAATTTATCTTGGTCAGCACTCTAAAACTGCTCTACAATTCATAGCATCACACTGGGATAAATATGTCAAGTTACACTTTAGACTGTGCATAGCACTTATGATAAAGTAATACAAGAAATCTTCTGTGTTAGCTATGGAGAACGAAACTGACCCCTACAATCCGTAGCCTTTTCTGAATGTATTATTTTCGTTTCAGGAAACTATTTATATTTACACTGAATTCGATGATATGAGGCACACTTTTTGTCATTGGAATAATTAAGATTTGAATGACTAAAAAAA
>NC_142928.1:82933524-82936024 GCF_046866305.1 Octopus bimaculoides
TGCGCCTCAGCGCCGCCTCAATATCTACTCGGACTATTAAAGCCGCTCTTTTCGTACCTGCTGAGATGCATCTGAAAAGCACCGTTCTTCTCTCTACTGCTTCAATTGCCTCTGACGGAATAGTGATACTGGCTCACGTTTTCTCTTGTTTTATCAATTTCCATGCTTGTGTTAGCATTTGGTCCCTCTTTGTGAGGTCCACGGTAATGTGTTCCTCGCTCTTCGCTGCTGCTGCTGCCACGAACGTGTTTTTGCTATTGGTAATGTTCTCGCTATTGTTGTTCCTATTGTTGTTGCTGCTACAGCTGCTAGCCTTGCTGTTGCTCTTGTCGATGTTGTTGGTATTGGTTTTGTTGTTGTTGCCGTTGTCACTTTTGCTATCATTGTTGTTATTGCTACTGTCGTTGATGCTGTTACTGTAACTATTACTACTGCTGCGGCTGCTGCTTTTGTCACTGTTACCGCTGTTGCTGTCACTGATACTACTATTGTTAAAAGTTGGAATTTGTACTGTTTTATTTTCGCCTTCCCTTCTTTTATATTGTTATCAGTAGCGGAGGGAAGGGAGGGAAGTCTTCAGCAGTTGTCAGATTTATGGGAGAGGTTGTATTCTTTTTTTTCTCAACTCTTTCAAGACGCGTTCCATCATCTTGTTGAGTTGTGTTTATTTCAATTATGTTAACCACCCACTGAACTTATTTGCTGGGTCGAATATCGCTCATTTGGGGGCTAAACAACCATAGAAAACCACTAACAGATTCCTGGTGTTTCTATTCACAACTTTGAATAAAATAATTATTGCAGAAAAGTACCAATCCTGGTGTAAATAAATATTTTGAACTGAACATACTTGGAGCGTTCGAAATCATGCTTGATGTGTTCCACAGCAAATATAATAATAATAACAACAACAACAACAACAACAACAACAACAACAACAACAACAACAACAACAGCAATAATAATAATAATAATAATAATAATAATAATAATAATAATAATAATAATAATAATAATAATAATACTTTCTCTATTGGCTACCAGGGCCGAACACAAAACATAGAGCACGATACACAGACGAGGGGTAGTGAGGTTAAACGTGTAAACAGCAAACGAGCACAACGATTAACAAAGAGATTAAATCAACAATATTCTTTCCGAATAGGGCGGAGTTCCACCGAAAGGGGACCAAAGAGACCTCACGCCCTTTGTCCCCCTTAACACAAACGGCTCCTAAGGAAGGCACCATCTCTTCTCTCTTCCATCTGGCCCACAGGCGCACACTTGGAGTAGGCCCATTCACGCGGGTCATTCTTGCTACATTCACCCACCTTTCAACGAACTTACTGGGTGACAGTACCTCCCTCTCCAGCCTCACATTTCTTTTCAGGTGGCACCTGAAAAAGTCAATGAGGCCTTGGCCAAAGAGGAAGGAGGCGGTCTTCAACCCTTTGAATCGCGTCCACCGCACAAGCTATTTTGCGATAGCCACCAGACAGAGAACAATTGCCCTCTCTTTCCGGCCAAAGGAAGGAAGCAGGGCGATCTTCACAATTGACTCGGACAATAGCCGGATCCGTACTACACGTGACAATAACTGTTCGGCAAAGCTCCACATATCAGCAATGCGCGCACAATGTACAAGAGCATGCAGAACGGTTTCATCGCTCCGCGTACATCTCGGAGAAGCCCAACTGACTGCCCATCCATACCTGGGAGCACTGCCAGGGGTTTCTGGAAGTAATCCATAGTTCCCGGCTCGAAAGTCCCCCGGAAGAGACCAGCCAGTTGATCATCCTCGACGCCCAGGACCTCTTCGAGTACGTTGTCGCTCTTGCTCTCCATCAATCCCCTATAGAAATCCAAGGTGAAACTTCCATCGACCGCATTGCCCGACTGACCGAGGACTGTCAGCACTTGGACACACTCTAGTTGCCAAGCGCCCTGCCTCAGTCAACGCCTGATCCAGGACTGTAGCTCTGTCAAGGAGATGAGCTGCGGAAAAGCGCGTTCAACGAGCGGCAACCACACCTTCTCACCGTTAAGGTATAGCTGGAGATGTCGCAGCCTCAGCACATGTTTGCGCATCCTCAACCACGGCATGACCAGTCCTCTATGCAATGGGTGCTGACAGCAAATGAACCGCCTGACAAGCGGAACCTGTCCCCTCCACAGAAAGCGGAAGATCAAACGCACCAACCCGTTCAACCACAAACGGGGCAACGGAGGACATTCAGGTGGTAGTATATGACGGATGCGATGTACGAATTCACCACCACCACCTGATTTTTCAGGGACGGCTTTTTCTGAATCCTTGTTTTACAATATTGGCGATTTTTCTCCCCGTCTTCCTTTTCTCTTGGACTTTCCTCTGTCTCCTGTGTCTGACGGAGAGTTTTGCTCGAAACGTAAAACTACTTTTCTTTCCTTCCATGAGCGTCTGCTAATATTAGGCATATACCACGTCCTCGCGTTGTTTTTCTCTCGTTGTGTTTTTTTG
>NC_142928.1:82941024-82946024 GCF_046866305.1 Octopus bimaculoides
ATTGCAGTTGTTTATGTTGTTGTTATTGTTAATGTTGTTGAAAGGCGGTGAATAAGCAAAATTGTCTGGGCTTCACGTTCCTTCTTTTGTCTGTTTACATTCAGTGTTCAAATACCACCAAAGTCAATTTTGCTTTTCTTCTCTCTGGTGTCTATAAAGTAAAGTCCTAGTTTAATATTGAGTTTGATCTAACTGACTAACCCTTTTCGTGGTAAAATGCTGGCCTTGTGCTTAAATTGGAAACCGTAATTCTAAATGTAAAGCCGGCAGGCAGGAAGAACCGTTAGAATGTTAGGAAATTGCCATGCAAATATTTTAAATTTTGCCGGGGTCAATTGTGCTTTTTATCCCTTCAGAGCCTTCGAAACAAAATATATTTATGTAATGTCATCGATGGCATCGACCGATATCCCCGTTGGAATTTTCGTTCTCTTGCCTGTTATAAGAAAATATAATTAACGGTAGTGGAATTGTTAGAACGTCGAACAAAAAACTTAACGGTATTTATTTCGGCTTTTTATGTTTGAGTTCAAATTACACCAATGTAAAAATTTGCCTCTCCTCTAAGGGGTCTAACACTAACGCGCCCTATTTTTTTTTTTTTTGCCACGTTTTCAGATTTGAATATTAAGCCTATCATTGCATACTTTCTTCCCCAATAAGCTATTTATTCCCCATATCGACTAGGAATGTCAGAAGTTGCTTTTCTTTGAGAAGCTGCTGTGTTTTTCGATTTGTACAGATCAGTTATTCCCTTTATTCTTGGCTGTCGATGATGGGCAGTAATATTGATGCATTTGCTTCTGTCACGCAACACTGCGATGCAGATGTCTTCACCACGAAATAATTCATAAATAGAGCCTGTGCATTGAAAACTATTCGAGCGAAAGATGGAACAGCTCCCTATTGCTAACATTTCTGAAAGTAAGTCTTTTTTTCTCATCAAGTGATGTGGTCAAATCTAATTTTCTGTTGCTCTGTTAACAGACATCAGTTTACGACAAACATCAACAATAATACTATCAATAACAATTTTAATACACACATTGCACATTAGAAAGAAAATAAGACAAACTGCACTTAGTCTGTACAACAGAAGAAACACTAAAACAACACCAGAAACAAGAAAACAAATCCCATAATAAAGGAAAGTGATGTAGTATACGTCAAACACATCTCTACATTCCCCAAAAGACAATGCTGAGCACAGTACAGAAACACGGAGGTGCATCTGGCGGTGCAATAGAGACTTGAATAAAACTCTTTAAAACATGTGATAAGCAAGTACAACAAAGAACAACAACGACGACAGCAACAACAACAACATGAATAACATCAAGAACAAGAACAAGAACAACAACAACAACATTGTTGAGGATGCTAATGATTATGACATTGATGTTAATGAATATAAAAATGTAATTTTATATCATTAAACTGTAAAACTACTGCAAGATATATTTTCATAAGGTTCAGGGCGAGCTTTGAAAAGGCTTCAGATTGCCAGTTGAATCAGGTGGAGGGAGTTGGCTGTTCGTATTTATTTTATACACGCTAAATGGATAGAAAGCACCGTCAAACCAAGAGGGATTTGAACACATAACATTGAAATCCTGATATATAGATAGCAAACGCTATACCAAATATCATAACCTAAATATTTTAAACCAGTTCAACAAAGTCAGCATATATTAGAGCATCAAAAGTGAAAACATTAAGAGCTCTCATAATAATAATAATAATAATAATAATAATAATAATAATAAGAAGAAGAAGAAGAAGAAGAAGAAGAAGAAGATGAAGAAGAAGAAGAGGAAGAAGAAGAAGAAAAGGAAGAAGAAGAAGAAGAAGAAGAAGAAGAAGAAGAAGAAGAAGAAGAAGAAGAAGAAGAAGAAGAAGAAGAAGAAGAAGAAGAAGAAGAGGAAGAAGAACAACAACTTAGTGGAAATGGGGAATTGATAAGGTGACAGATATTTTTGGTAAGTGAAATCCCTTGAGTTGGAATTAAGCGAAGCAAGAGCGCCAATGATATTGTAAATTTTTACGATTTAACGAATTACGTTTTATCACTATGTTTACTTTCGAAGGTCTGTGTAAACATCTATTGTAAAAACAACATCCATCGAAGCATAACAAGAAAGAAACATGCATTTCTCATCCTGATTGGTGCGTTTTTATTTATATAGCCGAAAATACACAAAGTCAAATCGAAACAGGGATATATATACACTTGTGTACAGGCCAACATGAATACACGATAGTATGTAGTTATTAATTTAGATGATCAAATATCATATCTATCGTATCATGTCGTACACACTCACACACTCACACACACACACACACACACACACACACACAGACACACACACACACACAGACACACACACACAGACACACACACATATGTATATATAAATATATACATAGCATACAAACACATACAAGCAGTCACGCAGATATGTACCCACAACCATACACACAAGTGCGCACACACACAAGTACGCACACACACAAGTACGCACATACACAAACACAAACTCTTCTCTGTTACCTCCTCTTCTAAGCAACACACAGCCATGTACACCATTATAAGCATGCATACAAACAGGCATTAGATCAAATCTCTGACAGAATCACAGCAGTTCTTGATGATACTGGGTAAGTCATAGAATAAGTCACAAATAGCAAAGAAAAAATTTTGACTAATAAACGATCGATTGATAGTTTCATTAAAATATTAAACAAACGATCTATTAATTGAGTTGATAAGATATTTAAACAATTGATGGACAATAAAGAAGTGATGTTGAATCAGTGCATCTGTTTATTATTATTGGTGTAATGACCCTCCCAAGACACAACAAAATTTGTTTCAACACACGTTTACGCATCAAGAATCCTGCAAAACGAATACAAAAACTAATATATATATATATATATATATATATATATATATATATATATATATATATATATATATATATATATATATAATTTAGTTGAATTAGGTACTTAAGTTCAGGCTCAATTCTACTACAATACAAGCATGTAATTCTTTTACTCTCTAGTCGTGATGAAAAATTTGCTAAAAAAAATTATAATGGAGTATCCTGTATGTTGAAAACATATATGGTCTTATGCACCCGAAGAAGGCGATGTATTTCAAATTGATGTAATGCTTGCATTGATCGATTAAATGGAGCCGCCTGAAACGGACGTAATGCAATAATACTAGGACATCCTTGTTACTTACTTGCATTATATATATATATACACACACATACACATATGTATATATATATATATATATATACATATGCACACACGAACACACACACACACACACACACGCGTGCACGTATATGTTCGTATGAATATATGGCCATCTAGTATATTATTTATTGTGCTATTCGTAACTTCTCCAATCGAGGTGCTTTGTTTAAAACAAATGTATATGTGAGCGAAACAAAATTCGCCGCAGCAGTGGCTAGCGAGGAACCAGATGCATTTCAGCTTTAATGCGCATTAAGCATACCAGCAGAAAAATCGCCCTCCGGGCGGTTTCCTGCTGGCACGTGTATTTTGCATATTGATATCATATGTACATATAGATATAATACATAAATTATAAAGTAAATTGACTATATGTGCATGAATTGAACAAAGACTCTGTTTATTATGTAATCAGTAAAAGAATTCATGCTACATAAAAAAAAATACGATTGTGAAAATTGGTAAATTGTTGAGACTGTCAGGGGAAAATGTTCACGAATCTTCACTTGAGTGAATTTGAAAATAAGATGCTCTGGTGGGAATTAATGAATTACATTTACCAATGAATTACATTTACCAAAAGCATTGCAAAAGGGAGTTATACTTTTCCAAGACAACCAATTATGTACGAAAGAGCATATTCTATTGTTCTTTTCTACTCTAGGCACAAGGCTCGACATTTTTTAGGAGAAAGCAGTCGATTATATCGACCCCTGTAAGCAACTAGTACTTAATTTATCGATCCCGAAAGGATGAAAGGCAAACTCGACCTCGGCGGAATTTGAACTCAGAACATAAAGACAGACGAAATACCGCTAATGCCCGGCGTGCTAACGTGTTGCTGCCCGCTCGCCGCCTCAGCATATTCTATTGTTAGAACATGATTTAGACGCCCAGTATGTTTGTCTTGTGAAGTAGCAAGACTTCCATTTCAGTATCTCTCTCCGTATTCCACTCTGTATCTGTCTAATCTCTTAGACTTATGAACAACATTGTTACTTTTTAACACTAAAATAAGGAGAACTTATTTAAAAGTAAAAGAAGATGAAAAATAAATAAACTTTAGTATTCTTTCGGGGCGTGGGTACTATTTCAGTTAATGAAAATATCCACATACGCTGGTCCAAGCGACGTAGATCATTTCAAGAAAAAACTGTGCAAATATAAAACCAATTACGGAAATAGAATTCCGTATAGAAACTCTATTAAAATAACGTAGAATAAATTAATTGTCCAAATATGTGACTTTATACTTTTAGCTACAGATATACACCATGTGTATTCCTTACAATAATATGTAAGTACCTCAATGGCAATATTCATGATTAGAACATTTTTTTATATAAATATCTGTCGACAAGGTACATACTCATACATGTCTAATAAATATATATGTGAATAGACACACACACCCACACACACACGCACACACACACATACACACCGCACATTTATATATATATATATATATATATATATATATATATATATATAAATATACATACATATACGCACATATATCCATACATACACACATAAACCTATATTTATTCATATGATTGTATGACTATAAATTTATATGTATTATGTGCGTGTATAGATCATATTTAATCTGAGGTTGTGCTAATGTTTTCGGTGGCTCCCTCAAAAATTATTAGGAACAATTAGAAATAGGGAAAACGTGTAAAGAAGAAAAATAAATTTCAACCGACAAATTTAATAAC
>NC_142928.1:82956024-82986024 GCF_046866305.1 Octopus bimaculoides
TACATGTATATGTATACATACATGGATATATGGATATGGGTGCAGGACATAAAAAAAAAAAACATTAAACACAATGAGAAACGAAAATATAAAAACGAAAATAGGAAACGAACTTCTTTCGAACGAAATAAACAGAGAAACGAGACATGCAGCATAAAGAGTATACCCCTTCGTCAGTTGTTCCCGTGTATATATATGTATATATATATATATATATATATATATATATATATATATATATATATATATATATATATATATATATATATATATATATATATATATATATATATATATATATATATATACATACATACATACATATATATATATATATATATCATCATAAATATACAGGGATTAGCATTGAGTTGCTTCTCCGACATACTGAAAATTTAGAAATAGCAGTCAAAGAACTACTGATTCTAAACTACAAATTTTTCTCTAAACGGATGGCGATATTTATGGCACACATAGAACAAAAAACCGGAGGGAAAAGCCTAAACAAAACAAGTCTTTAGTTAATTGGATACGAATCGTTTCATGGTTAAGCGAATGAAAATTTCACTATTCCAATCTTCAGCCCAAATATTCTGATAAATTTGAAAGTGGGGTGAGATGCCTGAACTCACTGGCCGATGAATTCGTAAGTGCCTTTCTTATCGTTGATTTTTGGTGTCGCATGGCCAAAAATTACCGTGAATTTTTTTAGAGACACTTTCAAATTTATCAGAATATTTGGTCTGAAGATTGGAATAGTGAAATTTTCATTCGCTTAACCATGAAACGATTCGTATCCAATTAACTAAAGACTTGTTTTGTTTACGCTTTTCCCTCCGGTTTTTTGTTCTATGTGTGCCATAAATATCGCCATCCGTTTAGAGAAAAATTTGTAGTTTAGAATCAGTAGTTCTTTGACTGCTATTTCTAAATTTTCAGTATGTCGAAGAAGCAACTCAATGCTAATCCCTGTATATTTATGATGATAAATGGTTTTACCGATAAAGGTTTTTTTCATACTGAACTACTTGGCAAAATTGTTAATTATTAATTCTATTATTAATTGACGACCCTGCCCTTATTCTTGTATATTTATATTTGATATCTCTAAGTTAGATGGTTAAACCGTAATCCCTCCACAAGAGGACTTCTTTTCATACGGGACTATTTGTGACGCACATGGAATAGATTTCTTTGGGGTGAGATGCCTGAACTCACTGGCCGATGAATTCGTAAGTGCCTTTCTTATCGTTGATTTTTGGTGTCGCATGGCCAAAAATTACCGTGAATTTTTTTAGAGACACTTTCAAATTTATCAGAATATTTGGTCTGAAGATTGGAATAGTGAAATTTTCATTCGCTTAACCATGAAACGATTCGTATCCAATTAACTAAAGACTTGTTTTGTTTACGCTTTTCCCTCCGGTTTTTTGTTCTATGTGTGCCATAAATATCGCCATCCGTTTAGAGAAAAATTTGTAGTTTAGAATCAGTAGTTCTTTGACTGCTATTTCTAAATTTTCAGTATGTCGAAGAAGCAACTCAATGCTAATCCCTGTATATTTATGATGATAAATGGTTTTACCGATAAAGGTTTTTTTCATACTGAACTACTTGGCAAAATTGTTAATTATTAATTCTATTATTAATTGACGACCCTGCCCTTATTCTTGTATATTTATATTTGATATCTCTAAGTTAGATGGTTAAACCGTAATCCCTCCACAAGAGGACTTCTTTTCATACGGGACTATTTGTGACGCACATGGAATAGATTTCTTTGGGGTGAGATGCCTGAACTCACTGGCCGATGAATTCGTAAGTGCCTTTCTTATCGTTGATTTTTGGTGTCGCATGGCCAAAAATTACCGTGAATTTTTTTAGAGACACTTTCAAATTTATCAGAATATTTGGGCTGAAGATTGGAATAGTGAAATTTTCATTCGCTTAACCATGAAACGATTCGTATCCAATTAACTAAAGACTTGTTTTGTTTACACTTTTCCCTCCGGTTTTTTGTTCTATGTGTGCCATAAATATCGCCATCCGTTTAGAGAAAAATTTGTAGTTTAGAATCAGTAGTTCTTTGACTGCTATTTCTAAATTTTCAGTATGTCGGAGAAGCAACTCAATGCTAATCCCTGTATATTTATGATGATAAATGGTTTTACCGATAAAGGTTTTTTTCATACTGAACTACTTGGCAAAATTGTTAATTATTAATTCTATTATTAATTGACGATTCCCTGCCCTTATTCTTGTATATTTATATATATATATATATATATATATATATATATATATATATATATATATATATATATATATATATATATATATATATATATACATACATACATACATACATACATACATACATATATATATATATATATATATATATATATATATATATATATATATATATATATATATATATATATATATATAGAGAGAGAGAGAGAGAGAGAGAGAGAGAGAGAGATACCCATATAAAATGTATGGTGAATTTATGGAATGAAGTCCCATTAAACTCATCAATTTAGTTAAAAATGGAGGAGAGAAGTTGTTAAAATATACAAGAAGTTTAATTCTTGCAGACGATCGCTTCGTACAGAGATATAATTATAATAATGTAAATTCATTATTCAGTTAAATTCATTAAATATCAATGTCCTCTTCAGTGTGGGAAGTAGAAACCATAATAAAAGGAAACTTGAGAAGGAATATAGCAGAAACATTGGATCTAGGAGATTCATATTTTTATCCGTGTGAGAAAGAGATGTGGGTCACGTTGGATGTTTAACCATAACTAACGGCTTCAACGGTTATATGAAGATATAAGTAAAGAGGTATCGAGGGCGTTCCCTCTATAGATAAGTATGGAAATTAGAAATTTTAACTCCAAATAAGTAGCATAAGGCAAATAAGTGTTAGAAATGTCCAATGGAAATACAGTCCTAGGTTTGAAAAAGTGAAGGATAGGGATGAAGGGAGAAAAAGAGAAAGGCTAGGAATACAAGAGAAAGAGAGAGAGAGAGAGAGAGAGAGAGAGAATGAAGGCAAGAGAGGGAGCGAGACAAAGCCACTACGAGTGGCCTAGCATGTATAAAAAATCAATAGAAACATATTCTCAATATAAAATAGTGTACATTTAAATTCAAGAGAAAAGGCAGTTTTCTCTTGTGTTTAATGTGCACTATTATATATATATATATTGTAACCTCGTGGGCATCGGTGCCATTTTCCTCTTCCTCCGTTTTTCCATTCTCCGAACTTTCTGCCTTTCCGACGAAGGGCTCCGCCCGAAACGTCATGCTCTCTCTCCTTCCTTTCCCGAGCGTCCAATAACACTATCCGTATCACGTCATCACTTTGTTGTTTTTTTGTTATTGTTTTTTGTGTTTTCTTTGAACTTATATATATATATATATATGAGAACCAAGTTAAAATAATGACAGTTACATACAATTCGTTTATTTGAGCAACTGAATTGTAAGTTTCTTACAGCAAAAGAGCTAAGGGTATATTGACCAAATAATCTATTCCGCCAAAGTTAATTAACCGCCCATTGAATTAGGGTTTCATGAAACAGTTCTTTATTTTATAACAATGTGTCAGTCCACTTATAGTCTAGTCACATGGGGGTGGTCGGAATCCTTCCACAACACCTTTGACTATTTACTCTTTCGGCTTCTCTCTCTCTCTCTCTCTCTCTCTCTGTACCTCATTCTCTGTTTCACACGTGTTTTTCTCAATTTGGATGGCTATGCTGGCATGTCTATGAGTGAGTGTCTATGCAATGGTTGGAACTTGTAATTTTGTGACTTTGACCTTGTTACTATATAACCAGAGTTCCTGCGAAGCTTTTTGTCTATCACTGTTTCCCTTTTTGTTCTGTAACCAAATGGACGTATTACATATGTATATATAAACATACTACGTTACGCTTTCTTGTTAATTCTTTTACAGAAAGTCCGAAATCTCTATACTACCTACGTGATCAAATAAAAAACAATATAGAATACAGTGCATGGCACGAAATAAATGTTTATGTATAATTCCTTAACATACCAGAATAAAGCTATATTTCTGCTTGTCGTAATACAATTAACTCCATCACTGAATTTGCAGAGAAAGCTGAGAATACACGCATTCATACGCACTCATACTCATATACACCTATTCCTTACACACACACACACACACACACACAGACACACACACACACACATATATATATATATATATATATACATATATACATAAAGCATACGCACATACACACACACATGATGATGTTAGTCTCGTAGTCCAATAAAGGAGGTTCTACAATTTCATGCTGAACTGCTTTCATAAATGACTTGTTTATGACGATCAAATGCTTGTGCTGTGCAGTAGCTAATAAACTCCATCATATTAACTTTGTCTGACACGTTAGGTGTCGAACTGATCGCAAAGCAGCGTGAGATGAAGTGTTTTGCTCAAGAACACAACCCACCACCATCTTCGGGAATCGAACTCACAATTTTCTGATAGTGAGCACAACATCCTATTTCTTTATTGCCCACAAGGGGCTAAACACAGAGGGGACAAACAAGGACAGACAAAGGGATTAAGTTGATTACATCGACCCCAGTGCGTAACTGGTACTTAATTTATCGATCCCGAATGGATGAAAGGCAAAGTCGACCTCGGTGGAATTTGAACTCAGAACATAACGGCAGACGAAATACCGTTAAACATTTCGCCCGGCGTACTAACGTTTCTGCCAGATCGCAACATCTCCAAGCAGTAGGTCCCACACCTTCACATGTACCTACATTCACACACATATATGTATGTATGTATGTATGTATGTATGTATGTATGTGTGTGTATATGTGTGTGTGTGTGTGTGTGTGTGTGTGTGTGTGTGTGTGTGTGTGTGTGTGTGTATAAATATTTTTTATTCTTTTACTTGTTTCAGTCATTTGATTGCTGCCTTGCTGGAGCACCGACGTAAAGGTTTTCCTATTTGAAGAAATCGACCCCAGGACTTATTCTTTGTAAGCCTAGTACTTATTCCGCCGGTCTCTTTTGCCGAACCGCTAAGTTACGAGGGCGTAAACACACCAACATCGGTTGTCAAGCGATGGTAAGTGAAAAACACAGACACACAGATACACACACACGCACACGCACACACACATACACACACACACAGACACACACACATGCACACACACGTACACACACACGCAGACACACACGCGTGTATGACGGGCTTCTTTCAGTTTCCGCCTACCAAATTCATTCAGAAGGCTTTGATCAGCCTACGACTATAGTAGAAGACACTTGCCCAAAGTGTCACGCAGGGAGACTGAACCCAGAACCATGGGGTTGGGAAGTAAGGTTCTTACAACACAGCCATATATATACGCATATGTGTGTATGTGTGTGTTTGAGAGAGAGAGATTGAGAGAGAGAGAGTGAGAGAGAAAGAAAGAGGGAAAGAGAGAGAGAGTGAGTGCGCGTGCGCGGTTATTCGGACATACACACTCTTTTAGATAGGTCACTTCGCGAACTGAAGATATCTATCATGTGTAAGCACACGAAAGTCGATTGCAAAATGAATATTTTTCGCAAAGAAAGAGGTCATTGTGCTATATTCATAATTTACTAGATTCTCAAGACATTTATTTCTCTTTGAGTTGGAATGCCAAGGAAATAAACAGAATTAATACATGCTCAGAGATATAAATATATAAACTCTTATCCCTTATGGTGGAATAAAAATAACAGAATTGATTTCATTAATATATTAACGCCGTCAAAAATTCTCTTTTGATGCTTGCAATTATCACAGGGAAAATAAACTGTCATAGCTTATAGTTGTTAAATGAAACTGTCTTTATCGATAGAATGTGTCAATAAAATAAGGTGAACAATAAATATGCGCATTTAATATCTCTAATGATGGATAGAGATAATATCCTGAATTTTACTAATATAATTATAGAGTCAGAGGATAGCTTTTTGTTTTGTTTTTGATGTCTACAGTTATTTGAGAAACTCTAGCATTTACAATTATATTTGTCAAAAGAAATCATCTTTACAATGTAATGATAATGCCACGATTAAGTAATATCCGTCAATATATTATCTTCTAATAAACAATTCAATTACTCATATATTTCTTAGTCATTTTCAATTTCTTCTTCGCTACATTTTGAAAATATAAGTGTAAGTGAGATTTGGATAATTGATATATCGTTATTATTTCAAAAGTAAGCGTCTCCAGTAATTGAAAGAATAAATATACATATCTTTGTATAGATAACAAAATTTTCAATCTAAATTTGAGGAAATCTTCCAAGGATCCTCTGGTACTTAGGTACAATAAACTAATGACAAATGAATTTTTGTTCATTATTTTGCAGTTGTTATAAGCGTTTCTATCTATTTACAGGAAAACTCGGAAAATTATAAACACATCATAACGGATACAAACATTTATTCAATATAAAAATTTGTATCAAGATTTTACCTATAACAATTATAAGACTATACTTCTCCATTCTAAGATATGTGGATCTCTGGAAATTGTTCTCATGAGACGATAAACACAGAATAATATTCAAAGAAGTCTAAAAATATATTTCTTAATGGAAATTCACTCTAAGAAATTATTTATAAAAATTAGTGTAACTTGGTTAATAATGTGAAATTACTGGCCACCGACATATTTTAAAGTGAAACAGGTTCACATTCAATTTTTATATAATGATGCATTTAAGAAGCATCAAATTGGATGGAATAAATTGGGTAAGAAAGACTGATCAATGTGCTTAATTTAAAATTTGGTGGAGTAAACGGAGCACGGGAGGAATAAATATACAAGCCGGGTAGGACAAACATTTTGCAATTTAAAAGGGGAGGATGTAGGATTTGTATCGGCATAAGAGGAAATCTATATTAATAGCTACTTTGTTGGTTATTGGTGAAAATTCGTTGTAATAGATAATTTGTTAATTATTGGTAAAAATCTGAAGTAATAGCTAATTTGTTGGTTATTGGAAAAAATCTAAAGTAATAGATAATTTGTTGGTTAATGTTGAAAATCTGAATAGCTAATTTGTTGGTTATTGGAAACAATCGAAAGTAATAGCTAATTTGTTGATTATTGGTGAAAATCTGAAGTAATAGCTAATTTTTTGGTTATTGGTGAAAATCTAAAGGAATAGCAAATTTGTTGGTTAATGTTGAAAATCTGAACAGCTAATTTGTTGGTTATTGGTGAAAATCTGAAATAATAGAAAATTTGTCGATTATTGGTGAAAATCTGAATTGCTAATTTGTTGGTTATTGGCAAAAATCTGAAGTAAGAGTTAATTTATTGGTTATTGGTGAAAATCTGAAGTAATGGCTAATTTGTTGGTTATTGGTGAAAATCTGAAGGAATAGGGGCTAAACATAGAGGAGACAAACAAGGACAGACAAAGGGATTAAGTCGATTAAATCGGCCCCAGTGCATAACTGGTGCTTTTTTAATCGACCCCGAAAGGATGAAAGGCAAAGTCGCCCTCGGCGGAATTTGAACTCAGAACGTAGCGGCAGACGAAATACCGCTAAGCATTTCGCCAGCTCGCCTTGGGTGAAATCTGTAGTAATAGCTAACTTGTTCGCTTTTGGTGAAAATCTGTAGTAATTGGTAATTTGTTAGTTACTAGTGAAACATAAAGACTTCAAGTTAAGAAGGTAAGAAACTAATAGTGTGTAAAACATTTATTTAACGGAGCTTGGATTTACATAATATTGCTAATTCCATGAATGTGCAACGATCTTCGCTATTTGGCTAGCAGTAAACATTCACTGGAAAAGAATCATGTACTGGTGAAAGAATAACTACAGGAACATAAGAACGCACACACACACACGCAAACACACACACACACGCACACACACACACACACACACACACACTCAAAAACACACACACACACACACTCATTCACACACTCTCGTGCACGGTTTCAAACACACACAGACACATACACTAACACATATATGCACTCAAGCAGACACGCACACACATTTACAAAAGTAGATTAAAAACTCAATGTTTGAGTAATGGATGTTTATCGTAGAAATTAGTGATCCATAAGGTTTTGTTAACAAGTAAAAGCAAGAGAAACGACTGTCAGCACAAATAGGAATAAGTAATTTATACAAATTGTAGAGTTTGTAATTATTTGTTGAAGTACACACATACACCCATCCATACATGTATCTCTCAAGAAATTTGTTGAGTGCCTTTCTTTTTTTTTTGTCCACTCACTCGCATATATATATTTTTCGTTATTTTTTCATAATGAGGTTTTTTCACGCTGACTACTTGATAAATTCTTATAAAGAATTTATCCTATATTATATATATATATATATATATATATATATATATATATATATATATGTATGTATGTATGTATATGTATATATATACTAGCAGCTAAGCCTGATTTCACCCGATCTGTTTGGATGACGTGGCAGTGATCGTTTTCGGTTAGGCATAATGTATTACAGCGTTTCTCAACCATATAATTTCGGGTCCCCTGTTTCGATTGGAGCCTCCAGCTGTATGAAAATTTCCTGACTCCCCCGCCCTCATTGTCAGAAAACAGCTTTCGGAGTTGTGAAGAACGAATTTGTACGTAGTTTGTTTCTGAGAACTATTCTATTGGACCTCTGTCCAATCATTAAAACATTAATTTAATTATGAACATAAAAAGAAATTATATATTAATCCCTATTTTTGCAAGCAGTTGTAACCGTAAAAATATTTATTTGCAGAGAGCAGAAATTGAAAGAAGATATATGAAAACGACGTGTGTGTGTATGTATGTATGTGTGTGTATGTGTGTGCGTTTGTGTGCATGTGTATGTGTGCGCACGCGCGTGCGTGCCTACGCGTGTGCATGTGAGAGAGAAAGAGGGTGAGAAAGAGAGATAGAGTGAGTGAGTTAAGGTGTGTGTCGTGATGATTGACGTCTTAATGCAAATATGTGAATGAAAATTAAGTTCAGACCTATACATGGTAGCTAGACCTGCTAGAAATAGCAGCCAAATCTCCCTCAAAACACCCTACTGTCTTAATCCGGCAAGTTTGCCTATTATGTAGTTTGAATGAGAAACTGTAACTAAAGATTAAGATTATTAACCCCACAAAGAGGTGAAAGAATAGACAGCATAGCGAAAGTTTTGGCTGACTGACATCCTGTACTCTCCTTGTTGCTAGCGAAATGGTATATGCCGGCTGTGTGAGCAACTTATTTTAATGGCGGAACAAGCAGGGGAATTCCATTACAAAAGTTTTAATCGATTTCCTCGGTAACTATGGAGGCTAGGAAAAAATACAAACAGCATTCCAATCTATGCACCCGTATCCACATGTGTGCCATTTTTCACGGGAATCCACCCAGCCGTTTGGCTGTGAACCTCAAGACAAGAATGAATACAACGATCGCCCATGTCCAATTTATATTATATAATATATATATATATGTATGTATGTGTGTGTGTGTGTGTGTGTGTGTGTATGTGTGTATGTGTGTGTGTGTGTGTGTGTGTGTTTTAAAGTTTATATGTCAATTAAAACAACATCCTCAGAGACACTGGCCAGCTACTTTGTTGTCGTTTTTTCTTTCTTTTTCGTATTGTTGCTTAAAGGAAATGTAAATTTGGCTGACGTTGCTTGCCTTACGAATTCAACTTCCGCAACATTTTCGCTGATGATACCCGTCACTGTTGCTTGTGTTAGTCTTCAAATTTAGCATCTAATTTGTCTATGACTGCCAATTTTCAGCTTATTTCGTTGAACAACATTAGTTATTGAGCTGCCAGAATAATTAGCATGTCAAAACGCTTAGTGACATTTCGCCCGTGTTTCGCGTTTGATGTTCACATTCTGCTGTGGTCGGTTTTGCCTTTCATCATTTCTAGTTCGATAATATAACAACCATTTGAGCACTGGGGGCAATGTAATCGACTATTCCTCTGTCCCCAAAAGTTTATGCGTTGCGTCTATTGTAAAACGGATCTCTGCTACCATATGTTTCTGGTGTAAATCGGTGGATTTAACAAAAAAAACATAGAGTAACATTACATTTTGAGGCACGAAAATGAACTCAAGTACATCACTAACGACAACAGATCTTAATAGCAATTCCTTGCTTGTGCTTAATATACTAACATAATACTTTAATAAATTCTGACTTACGCTCTTAGAATTTCCGTGTCCTGCAAAGCGTGCGGGTAATACAGCTTTCGTTAAAAAAACGGAGAACGTCTTCAAACATTAATAGACTCATGAACACTATTGTTATGTGTGTGTGTGTGTGTGTGAGAGAGAGAGAGAGAGAGAGAGAGAGAGAGAGAGAGAGAGAGAGAGAGAGAGAGAGAGAGAGAGAGAGAGAGAAATACGAGGCGAGAGGGGATGGATAGAAGTAACTAAAAGACGAATAAGGAAATATAAAAATATCCATAATTAAAAGGATTAAACTCGAAGAGTGCTGTCTTTAATACGTATTTGGAATGAAAACTGTTCACTATTCATTACTCACACATAAAACACACACACACACACACACACAAACACACACGCACACAAAAATACTTAAGCTCAAAAAACATATTCACTTATCTATATATTTATCTATATTTCCTTCACTCTATTATTTCTTCTTTCATATTTTTGAATTTCTTTTTTTTTTTTTTCCAACATGCATGGTACAGGTTCTGCAGCTGATACCTTTCTTCTTACCTTCATACTAATAACATAAAGAAAGTTCTAATACAATACAAAACTAGAAATAACAACAATAAAAAACAACAATTATACGAAACACTAGCAAGCAGAAGTGAACTAACACATCACTACATCTGTGCAATATTGTGCCAGAAGGAGTGTTTGGCGCGTTACTACTGGCTGCTGGGAATTCACAAACGGTACAAAGATGTCTTCACAATCTTTAATCGGACTTTTTTCAAAAGACTCTCTCATATTTTTTGTTCACCCCTCTTTTTCTTCATATCTTCTACCACCTTTACTAGTTCCTCCTCCCACACTGTTTGGCCAGACTTGTTTATTTTATATATTTTATATACGTTATTTTATATTCCAATTGTTTACTTTTCTTTTGTATTTGATCTCCGTTATCTCTTTAGTTTTTACTTTGTATGAATATGTATAGATACAGAAATACGCGCACACACGGTTATATAGATATACGTACATACTATATATATATATATATATATATATATATATATATATATATATATATATATATATATGTGTGTGTGTATGTGTGTGTGTGTGTGTGTGTGTGTGTGTGTGCGTGCGTAAGCTCACAGGAAAACTAAATATGAAAAACCCATAGAGACACTCCTACACGTACGTCAATTTGATGTCTCTATGAAGGTATACGTATATATATATATGTGTGTGTGTGTGTGAATGTATATGTATTATGCCTATATATATGCGTGTATACATATTTGCAAATACACGCGCACACACACACGCACATATAGAAAAAAAAAAAAAAAAATATATATATATATATATATATATATATATATATATATATATATATATATATATACATGTATATGTGATGGTGTGCATATGCACCTATTTAGGGTTTCGCTTATACCCCCTCCCTTTCAACTTCCCGCTGCGAAGATATTTTTCCGCCATAATATTTTTGTCATTATTCACTTGAATGCGTTCGACTCGTTCTGTTATTCTATTCAGTTTATATTGTATTATTCCCGTGATAATTCTTCATAAATCTCTTCAGTATTGAAATTACTTAGCAATGCTATATCAAAACATATTGTATTGTTAACAAAACGCATTACCATCAACAGCATCTGCAACGTTTTTGTTTGTTATCGTTATTGTCGCTTATTACTAGTAATTTTAGATATTATTAGTATTAGCTATGTGAGGACGTATGGTCTAGTCTTTAGGGTGTTGCACTCATGATCGTGCGATCGTAGTTTCAAATTTCTAGACCGGGTGGTGCGCTGTGTTCTCGAGCAAAATACTTCATCACACGTTAGTCTGCGATCACTGTAAGGCGACGAACTAGCAGAATCGTTACCGTGCTAGGTAAAACGCTTAGCGGCATTTCGTCCGCCTTTAGGTTCTGAGTTCAAATTCTGCTGGGGTCGATTTTCCTTCGTTTCGGGATCGATAAAATAAGTGCCAGTGGAGTACTGGGATTAATATCATCGACGTAACTCCTCTTGGATGGGTGTCTGTCACTAGTTTTTCTCGAAAAACTAGTGACAGACACCCATCTAAAAGAACGTACTATTTACCAATAAGAAACTTGATGGAAATGTTGACCTTCTGTGTAGAAACTACCTACTTCAGTATGAACACTGATATATATCGACAGCCGGAGGGTTTAGCTATGGGTTCACCATTATCACAGATAATAGTCAATATATACATGGAATACTTTGAGAATTTGGCTTTAGGATCAACACCACTAAAACCAACCCTATTCGTGCGATATGTTGATGACACATTTATACTCTGGCCCCATCAGGAAGATGTCCAAGTGCTGTTAGATCATGTGAACTCAGTAAAGCCATCCATATGGTTCACAATGTAAAAGGAAAAAGACAATCAGCTAGCATTCCTGGACATATTAATAACACGCACCGAGTATGGATTCAGGACATCCGTATACCGCAAGCCGACCTTCACTGGACGATACCTCAGTTCCCATCCATACAGTGTAAAAACTTCAATTCCCATCTATACAGTGTAAAAAGAAGAATTGTTCAGTGCTCAAAACATCGTGCAAAGAATATAAGTAGCGATCGTGATATACACCACGAAGAAATGATCAAGCTCAATACCAATCTATTAAGCAACAACTAACTACCAAAAATACTATCCACTCCAATTATGAAGAAAAGAGAGGATAAAACCAATAAACTGTCCACAGTCTGTCTACCATATGTGAAAGGCTCTCCGAAAAGATACAAGAGATATGCGGCCCATATGACACCAGGACAGTATTCAAGAGTAATACAACACTTCGCAAATATCTCCTTCGAGTAAAACCCACAATAGAAGTGAATATGACCAAAGACTGCGTGTACGTCATCCCATGCAGCTGTGGTAGGTTATACAAAGGCGAAACATGCCGCCCCTCACAATAAAGGTAGACGAACATCGCAAAACTGTGACACGAGGAGATATTGATAAATCGGGTATAGCTGATCATGTATGGAAAAATGGAGACCAACTTCCACTGTGGGGTGAACTGAAAATAATAGACAGAGAACACCACTGGAAAATACGAAAACTAAAAGAAGCAGCACATATGCGAGGACACAACAACCTCCTAAGCAAGCCGAGTGCAGATATGAACAGCATATGGGAAAAGGTATTAAGGAAGGATAGGAGAATATTAGATTTATAAGCCCTAAAATTCACTCCATCATTACCTGCAGGCAAATGGCGTTGTGTTTAAGAACGCTAGCTACTAACCCCAAGATTCCGAGTTCGATTCCAAGTAGTGTCCTGAATAATAATATCATCGAAAAACACTTTAGGGATGAGAACCCAGTTTCAAAATTTCTCGAAGACACGTTTGAAGGCTTGGAGGGTATATCAGCCGAAACGTTGTGTTAACAATAAACAAGATGAGGACAAATACCCGTCAAATATAAATAATGTATTTATCTCTCTTTTTTTCATGAGGTCGATCAAATAAACACCAGTTGAATAGTTTAATCAATTTTTATCTCTATTATAATGTGCAGCTTCGTGTCAACATAAGAAATGATTTTGGAACTGATCCGAGTGCATGCCTTTTTTGTTGTAAAGTTCCCTATCCTTTGGCAAGGAAATACTGGTAATTTTCGCTTCCAGCTGCCAGTTATGGCAAATGATGTAATATTATGGAAAGTTTTTATAAGGCAAAGCTTAATGCTATTCTTTCATATAATCCACTTGAGCTTTCCTGTGAGCTTTCGCCTTTTAGTGACATGTATTACTTGGTATTCTTTATATTGTGTTAAAATTTGAAACAACTCTGTTGTTGCGGTTGTTGCTGCCGCTGCTGTCTCTTTCATTTTTTTTGGTCCAATCAGCAATAGCAGCAGCATAGGTGGTAGTGGTGGTGGTGTATTAGTAGGAGGAGAGGCAGATGAAGAAAAGTGTAAGTATGGAAGAATCGGCAGACGAAATTTCTTTCAGTGTTTATTTCGCTCACTTTTCAGTCTTCGATACAAAGCGCTCAGTTCTTGACATTCTGCAGTGTACTAGGATATTTCGAGTCCCATACAGTTTCGGTGTCATGTCAATGCGACATTTCCTTTTTTTCAACATTACAACGAAGAATGAATTCGATATGTGTAATAGAGTAAGATGTTTGTATTTATCATTTACAAATTGATTGCAAAATAATTCAGGTATCCCCAAAGCGTTCACAGAACTGCATCAGCAATAGCTTAAGCAACGTCATCAGCAATGAAATATGACGAAACAAGTGCACAGCAATTTTTGTAAGAGCGCAAATTTCACCTTATATTTGGTTGGGAGCCTGTGTGTCCGTAAGTGAGATAGAAAGGTGGAAATTGTAGAGCGCTTGAATCAATGCATGAAGTTGTTAATTATTTTTAGCAAAAGAGAGTCCAATTTTAGTATATCAATATCAAGTCTAAAAAATTTCCAGTTGCTAGAAATAGTGGCATAAACTCTCACATTATCATATGTCACAAACGAAAGGCTGGTCGTGTTATTCATCTTGGAGTTCTCTCAGGCTTGTAGAGCAACAAGCTTATGGTAAGCATTCTCAGTATAAACCTAAGAAGAAATTTCGCGATGTCATAGAATATAATCTTAAGCCCTTGAATAAGCATTGTCAATTAAGAACATCGCATGACCTAGTGGTTAGGGTGTTAATCGTAATATCGTTGGTTCGATCGTAAGATTGTTGGTTCGACTCTCTGACAAGCACTGCGCTGTGTTCTTGGGCAAGACGCTTAATTTCACGTTGATCCCGTCCATTCAGCTGTAAATAGGTAACCTCGAAACGGATTGGCATACAAGAGTGAGATAGTAACTCAGGAATATCACTCGAATGGATGTCTCGTGACCCACATTTTGTATTTAGTGATTGAGAGAGAGAATAGTATAATCCATATCGGGAATGTTGACTGTTTAGGATTGGTTGTTCAAACACGTTGAAGGTTGATTGATTGAAAAATATCTTCTAGTGGATTGAGGTGAGTGGCAGTCTCTAATGAAGAAGCACAACTTGTTGATTTAGAACATTCGAATTCTCCATGAAATTGTGAAACGTAATGGCCGATAACAACAAAATGTTGAAATTTTGTATGGCTGAGAGTCTATGCAGAACCCCCCCCCCCCCAGCTAATATAGGCGTTGACTGCAATAAGGAATTGGTTACATTGAGTTGACGGAAAAACGCACACTCATACACACTCACACATATACACACTGATCGTGATGCAACCTTTCAGAAATGACAGCCAAGTATCTCTCATAAGCATACATTACCCTCTTAAAAAGGAAAACATAATGGGTCCTAAAAGCAGAAATAGTATGTTCATGGTTCTAGCACTACTGAAAAATGGTGACAACAAATGTTTAGATATGATTTTCGATCTACTAAATTCCAGGTACATGGCGGAAGGACAATAAAAATATTGTAGTGTTCATTCTTTTCCCATAAACGCATTGAGACGATGATCTCCAGAGAAAAAGTGGACTCTACCACGTCTTACAGGAAAGCTTCTCAAGAACAGCATTAACTACTGAGTAACTCACTGATCTAAGCTGATTATAGAATTTAGGACATGAAACATATAGTTCCAATATTTAAGATGATAGAATTTTCTTTGAGAAAGGATTTGGCCGCAGTAAAGTAAGAGTGAATGAACAAATACAAGAGCTTAGTCGTATGCTTTTGTTGTCGTACGAATTACAACTGTAGCATTTCGTTTGAAGGTGTAGTATTAACAGCTTCAGTAATTTACGCGGACGTTATCTTGCGATGGTTTAATAATGAATGTCGGTGAAAATTGCCAGTAACCATGGCGGATGTTTGCTGGTTAATAGAGATAAGAAGAAACCTACAATGAAATATTTTAAGTCTTCATTGTAGTTGTCGCTTCCGTCGTAGTCGTAGTCTTCGTAATAGTTGGAATCGTATAAATTAAACGTTCTTTCTTTCTTTACTTCTTTCTTTCACTGAAGATAATTATCAATGAAATGTTGTTAGATGTTATTGACAGTGTGATCCGCCTGACACAAAAACTAACAGCTGAAGGAAGTGAATAACTGAGAATGATAAAGTGTGTGTGTAAAGTGACAATATAACACCAACAGTTGTACTATATCTCGTTAACGAAGATATATAACGGCCCGGAATAAAAGAAAACCATAGAATTGTGCATAGAAACTCTCATCTGATTGCAAAACTTGTACACACTTCTTTTCGACTAGTTTCTTATAGATACAAAAAATTGCAAAAAATCATTATCATATTTGTTTCTTATTTAAACAAACAACGTCTCCTCTATAAAAAATGAGATTATATGATGTTGCATATTTTGCACAGAAGATTTTTATCTGAATTGCCAAATATGAGAAGATCTTTATAAGAATTAGAACCAAAAAGAATGTTTTACTGCGATTGTTCTACCTTCGAGAAGATAGCATTTAAAT
Source organism: Octopus bimaculoides (assembly GCF_046866305.1). Classification (NCBI taxonomy): domain Eukaryota; kingdom Metazoa; phylum Mollusca; class Cephalopoda; order Octopoda; family Octopodidae; genus Octopus; species Octopus bimaculoides. The sequence continues at coordinate 82,972,787 of NC_142928.1, forward strand.
ATTCCTCGAGTTACACTGTACCGTCATAAAAAGAAGGAAGAAGACATTGGGTAATGTAGTCCTAGGTAGACCATGTTTTTTTTTTTAATAAGATGGAATAGTAATGGCTAGAACATCTTTGGCTAGAAATGTTCAATTAAGTTCAATCTGAGGTCGAGAATAAACAACACAATCAACAACATCATCCTACTAGTCTTTGACCCAGCAAAAACGCCTGAACGCAGTGCTTCGGCCAGCTAGAAATAGCACCTAATTTTTCTTATCCCTCACTGTACTGTAGGGCACATTTTACTTCATAGGCCTTCATATACTTAGCAAAATAAATCATAAATAAATAACTGACGGGCTGTTCATGGCTAAATATATGTTTTATCATTGCTCTGTAGGATCAATGCTACTCTGGGAATGAACCACGACATTAGATTAATTTTAAAGTAGACAAGTAAAAAGATTTAAAGCAAAAGACATGCCATATTCAACCCTCTTCTCAAGCGTCGATTCCACAGGGTAGCAGTGATAATTTAGCGGGGAATCCATAAATTATTAACAAGATAAATGTAGAGTACTGGAGTACAGTGATGGCACGTGTCTTAGTAGATACGAGTGTTTGATTCATGGTCGTAAGATCGATTTCTGGGTCAGGACGTGTATTATATACTTGAGGAACGCATTTCATTTTGCATTGATCCTGTCTACTCAACTGCGAATAAGCACCGACCGACAACTAACGCAGCTCTCTCTTCCTCAGTCTATCTGTCAAGTCCTGGATGTGCTACTCTTTCATATACAGGGTCACCGAAAGGGTCTTGGTGACTACGTAGGCTTGTAAACCAAGATAGATGTTACGAAACAAATCTCATTCGAGAGTGACGATTGATTGTACAGGTTTGAACCACAGGAAACACAGTTCTACTATGTCAATAGCAGATATAGTGGTGTATGTGTGGTGTAGCAGTAAAGTGCCTAATATATCTACCTATCAATCTATCTATCTCAAAACCAACGTTCTACATTCAGCTTCTTCCTTTTTTAAAAAATAGAACTTGATGATCCTGTAATATGTTGGTTTCAAATGAATTTTGGCTTCAAAAATTGAAAGGCGAAATTGACCTCTGAGCGTAAATACAGAAGAAATGTCACCAATAATCTTTCCGGCCTGCTAAAGATACTACCAGCTCGCCGCCTTAATCCTGCAATATATTGATTTCAACATTTGACAGAAAGCCAGTTATTGCAGGGGAGGGGTAATCGATTACATAGTCACCATTGCTCGGCAAAATTACGAAAAGAAAAGTCGACCTCAGTGGACTTTGAACTGAGAATGTGAAGATGAACTAAATGCTGATAAGCGTTTTGCTTGGCGTGCTAACGATTCTGACAGTTTATCCCGGCGTTGCCCAGGATTTAGTTAGCTAATCAAACGCTTCGTTTCAAACCAAACTAAATTGCACCGACATCAAATTTGAGCGAAATCCATTGAAATTGGTAAACGTTTGGCTGAAAATTGTATGCAGACAGTTTAATTGAAATCCCACAAGGAATTGTTTTATCGATTTTTCCACTCATCGACTGTATTCTTTTTTTGGGGGGAGAACTTAAAGCATTCAAAGATCCCATGAGTCCTAAGTAACGTCGGCATCAAGTTTGAACAAAATACGTCAAAATTGGTAAACGTTATGGCTGAAAATGGGGTGTAGCCAATTTTAATAGGGAAATCCTATAAGGAATCGATTTTTCATCCTGATTGAATGGAATCCCCATAAGGAATCAGTATATTGATTTTTCACTCCAAATAGGACTTAACCGAAAACAACATTGCTGATTCAATGTGAGAGAGAGAGAAAGAGAGAGAGAGAGACAGAGAAAGAGAGTGATAGCATAACACCTCTCTTTCTCTCTGTCTCTCTCTGTCTCACACACACGCAGTAACGCACACTTTCTTTCTCTCTCTCTCTTTCCGACAACACAAACCTCTCTCTCTCTCTCTGTCAATCACTCACGCACTCACTCAAAAAAGATGCGAGGAAAAATAAATTTTAAAAACGTATGCTGTTACTATTTTCCCCACACACACAAACACACACATACACACACAGCGTACATCTTTGAGTGAGTGATTGACTGAGAGAGAGAAGTGTGTGTTGTCGGAAAGAGAGAGAGAGAGAGAGAGAGAGAGAGAGAGAGAGAGAGAGAGAGAGACGTTACGCTATCACTCTCTCTCTCTCTCTCTCTCTCTCTCAGTCAATCACTCAAAAAAGATGCATGGAAAAATAAATTTAAAAAATGTACACTGAAACTCTCTCTCTCTCCTTTACACACTCACGCACACACACAAACACACACATATACACACATCAACACACACCTTCTCTTCGCCATCGCAAGAAGGTGACTTAACTCATGGTAGAAAACTTACAGATTTTACCGACGTTCAAAATTGGTAAAAGTCATGGTTGAAAATCGATTTTTACCACTATCCGCGGGTGTCTCGGGAAAAATAAGTTGACAAAAGCACAGCCATGGTCGTGACCAATGTCCTCTTAAAATTGGAGCGACATGCGTGCTAATTTGTGGACGTGCATCAATTACATTCACGCACACGCACACACACACACACACACACAGACACACACACATCCTGCCTTTTATAGATATAGATTAAGTCTGGTTAAGCAATTTGCTGGGCGTGCTAACGATTCTGACAGCTCGCCGCCGCCTTATGAACCTGTGATATATTATGATATACTGCCTGGATACCAAACCCAAGTATCCACACCATAGTGACATAAATGAAGTAAATGACAATCGAAACTGCACCGCTAACTCGACTCTCGAAAATATGACAGTTAAAGCATTCATAAAACATAATTAACCAGAGGTATTAATCTGAAAGATTTCATCACAGTTTTCTGATTTTAATAGATGTAAATACACACACACACACACACACACACACACACACACACACACACACACACACACACACACACACACACACACACACACACAAATACAACAAAAAACATGAATAGCAAAAGATGATAAAGTAAATTATAATTATTTGATAATTATTTTCAATTTAATCATTCAATTTCGAAGTCAATCACAAAGTCGCATTTTCTGCTGTGGGCATATATATTGAGACTAATAAAGCGAAAACAGGAATGGCAATGGTTACGAAATATTTTTGTTCTGACGAAGTTGGTGTTTGTTTCATTTTAACAGATTAGCTGTAACCATAACTGAAGAAAGCTGTGATGATGTCGATGTGGATAATGATCGTGGTGATGACAATGATGGCGATGGTCTTACGGCAGTAACGATGATGCTGCTGTTGCAGAAACTGCTACTAAGCTTCGTGAATCCACATTGCTTTCCCCGTTTCATGAATATATTATGAATGAATTTACAAGACCATTTTTTTCTTCTTCTTCTCTATTGAGCGATCGTTCATAAAATCCGACGCTGACTCTCCTGCGATCCTGCTGGAAGTAGCTGTAGAAATACTTCTAATAGGATTAATATGATTACTATGAGTAATATTAGTACTATTATCAAATCAACAACAAACCAAAAACAAAACAAAAAGATAATAATACTAGGGAAAAATAGTAAAATAAGAGTTGTAGGAAAGGCTGCAAAGTGTTTTGTGCCACCAGTTTCCGTTCCGCCAGTTCGGTGATTTTTACCATTTCTCTTCTCATAGTATTAAGTTCAGCAATTGCAAAGTCAGTAGATTATTTTTTTATCGACCCTGGATTTGAAGTAGAACATAAAGAGCCAGGGTATTTTATCGACACTCTAACGATTCAGCTAGTTCGCTGCCTGCCATAATCCCTATGTAAGCACAAGGCCTGAAATTTTGTTGGGTTTGGGTTAGTCGATTACAACGACCTAGATCACAACTGGTACTTATTTTATCAAAGGATGAAAGACAAAATATATCTCGGCGGATTTTGAACTCAGAACGTGAAGACGAAATAAATAATTTTATCCAGCGCGGTAACGATTCTTCCAGTAATATTTTGAATTTGGGAACGTGGTCAGCAGTTTCATAGGAAAGGGGCTAGTCGATTACATCAATCTTCAGTATTTGACAGGTGCTTTATTTTGTCGACCAACCGAGGATTTGATACCCGAACGTAAAGAATGGAAAGAAACGCAGCAAGGATGTTTGTGTGACGCTCATACAATTATGAAAATTCACCACCAGCTCCATAATAGAAATCTTTTCTAGTGTAGACACAAGGCCTGAATGTTTAAGGGGACAGTGACTAGTTGGTTATAATGCCCCCAGGGCTCAGATAGTACTTATTTTATCCACCTCGAAAGAATGAAAGGCTCCTCGGCGGTATCTGAACTCAGAAAATACAGAATCGGAAGAAATGACACTAAGCATTTTATCCGACGCGCTAACGATTTTGACACTTCGTCTCCTTCTCAACTGCAATAGTTCTTTCAGTTATTTGGCCCCAGGTCAGTAGATTTTGGAGGAAAGAGCTAGTCAAGTAAATCGACTTCTACAGGAATTTGAACTCAGAATCTAAAGATCCTTAACTAAATACTGCAAAGCATTTTGTCCGACTCATAACTAAATACTACCTTTGCTGAACTGAGCTGTTTCTTGCAAACAACATGAAATTTATTTGGTAGTAATTCTATTTTCAACTTGTGCGCGATGAAGGAAGGCACTGTTTATAGGAGTTTGCGCGAGTGCGAACGCTTGGATGTATAAGCATGGGATTCAGTTATGCTTAACCAGGGGCTGGCCTTCTATTATGCTGTATTTCTATTTCTGGGTTCAAATACTATCGAGGTTTACCTTGCCTTTATTTCATTTGAGGTTGATAAGATACAGTGTCAATCAAATCAATTAATTCTACTGTGTATTCTTTTATTCTTTTACTTGTTTACAGTCATTTGACTGTGGTCATGCTGGAGCACCACCTTGAAGGGTTTTACACGAACAAATCGACCCAAGGACTGATTTTTTTAGTCTTGTACTTATTCTATTCAAAAGAAAATTATATCTTGTTCTTGTATTAGAAAACATTAGGGAGAAAGTTGGCAGAATCGTTAGAGCGTGAAAAAAAAAAGAAATGTGCATAGCATCATTTATTTATTGCTTATATTCAGAGTTCAAGCCCTGCTGCTTTCCACTCTACCTTTCATCTTTTGGAGATCGATGAAATAAAGTACGAACAAAAGAGTAGGGGTCGATGGTGTCGGCTATCCACCTCTCAAAATTGCTGGCTCCTTACCCAAGTCAGAAATAATTATATTGATGTTTTTAAAAAAACCCACAACAACAAAAACAAGATCATAGCGAGTCCGTCTATTTTCTCAAACAGAACACGAGGTGTATGTTATGTTCAGCGATGTGTGTGTGTGTGTGTGTGTGTATGTATATTTGTTTGTGTGTATGTATAGATTGTGTGTGTGGAAGTGCTTCTTTCATAGGTGGGCCGTTTGACAAGGTCGATCCGTTCACTTTCCAACACCCAATTTTCTGTCACCCTATTTCACACCCAGACGCATTAATAGCCTCAAGTGCAGTTTAAGTCAACAGAAAAAGGAAGTCGACGTTCAAATCTCACCTTCGACACCCTCGTTTTCTTTGCTTCTTTTGTTTATTGTTACTTTTATTTTATTTTTTAAATAATGATAAAATAAATAAAAAAGAAATACCTAGAATAAAAATCCGATTTCATAATAATTTATTCATCTACCATTATTGCTATTATAAGGCGGCGAGCTGGCAGAATCGTAAGCGCGCCGGGTGACATGCTTAGTGGCATTTCGTCTGTCTTCACGTTCTGAGTTCAAATTCCGCCGAGGTTGATTTTGCTTTTCATTCTTTCAGGGTCATTAAAATAAGTTACAATTGAACACTGGGGTCGATATAATCCACTTATCCCCCAAAATTGCTGTCCTTGTGGCAAAATTTGAAACTATTATTATTATAAGGCGGAAGTTGGCAGAATCTTTTATACGTCGGGCGATATGCTTAGCGGTATTTCATCTGTCTTCACTTTCTGAGTTCAAATTCCGCCGAGGTCGATTTTGCCTTTCATTCTTTCGGGGTCGATAAAATAAGTACCAGTTGAACATTGGGCTAGATGAAATAGACTCATCTCCTCCCCAAAAATTGCTATGAATATTGCAAAATTGCTACCCTTGTGGCAAAATACTTAGCGGCATTTCGCTCGTCTTTACTTTCCGAGTTTAAATTCCACCAATGTTGACTCTGCCTTTCTTCTTTACAAGTTCGATAGAATAAGTATCAGTTGAACTTCAAAAATTCCAAGCCTTATGCCTATAGTAGAAAGGATTATGACTATATAAAAGAAAATATCAATAGTTACACACGTTATCCTTTTCATTTTCCCTTTAATTCATTAGTTTTATATTCTAATTCATACGCTTATTTTATGACAAGCTACATGTACAACGTACGAAACACGTTTATAATTTTAAAGATATGTGGTTAAAATTTTATGAAATTATAGTTAATTCTAGTAGGTTGACTGATTGCTCTGAAGTATTTTTTTTAGATCAATCAGAGTTGATCTACACTTACAAAATAAGAATAGCGTTATGAAACGTTTCAGTGACAGGAACCCGCATAGCATGACTGAGTTACGTTTGGGAAGAATTCACAGTCTTCACATGACATACTCTCAGATGCGGTTCATACATCACTACAATCTATAAGCTTCACTAGAAGAAATGAGGTGATTTGCAATGTTTCGTGCACAGAAAAATTTCGTATTTACTTTCAGCAGTATTCCTTTAAGGTTCTGTCAATTTAATACCAGTTAGAAATTAGGGTCAGCTGTCATTCGTTTTTGAAAAGTTTGGCATTAGATCTAAATAACGGGTATATGCTCTATTAAATATGCTAACACACTCTCACGCACATTATACTTGTATATATTTATGTATATCTTAATGTGGGCTTGTACACCAATGTAAACACAGTTGATTCTGCTTTCTCCCCTTAGAATTTAGCAATATGTTTGCTTAGCATTTGACATACAACATTCTTTTCATTCATTTGTTGTCAACTTTAACCATAGAATAAACTGCGATACAATCACACATCTCGTCATTCTTTGCCCCTTGCCTCATTTTACTCTTTCTCTTCCTATCGCTTGCGCTGTAACTGTATGTATGTATGTATGTATGTAAACCTTTCTTTTACGAATCCTCTGAACAGTGAAATGTGAAGATATTTTGACTTAGCTGTTCAACTAGTAACAGGTGCCAGACCCTAAAGAGAGCTGGTGTAAAAGGTATTTCTCGAATTACTTATGGCAGCCATGATTACAGTAGCAAGATAACGTCTCAATACTGACCTTTCCTCTCTAAATGCTTCTACTGTATCGGAATTTGAGGACGCGTTATGACAGGTCGTTAACTCCTGATGTGGCATAATGATACATCTTTACGGTATTGCGAGCCCATTAGAACGAAATGCCTTCAATGAAACAAGCACTAACAAAAGCTAAATAAAAAGAGAGTAGTTAAAATATACATGCACAGAAATAGTCAATATGAAAAAGAAAAGAGAAAAATAAAGAAGCAGGAGAGCATATTTCTTCTGATTATTTACAACAATTCATCTAGATTTAGGGGAAATGGAATAGAGATAAAGAATAAAAGAACGCAAAGAATATGGTATGTAAATTGGTTCAAGAATTAAGCCTGAAGTTTCCGAGATTTACGGATAGTGTCTTTGCCATTTAATATCTTTTTCCTCATAGACTTTTAAAGGGTGCTACTTTGAGACTGTCGTTAATTTAGAAAAACAGATTCATGCGTTCTCTTCAATGGAGCTTTTAGTAATTACGGCATAATTAAGTGAATGAGTAGCAGGTTCATTATTTGTGTGATCTAGAAGGTAGTCTATTGAACTCAAAACTTGGAGCCATCCATGTACCATGTTACCGAAACGAGCTATTCACTCCTGAACAAAGCACCAAGTCAATTCAATAATCCAACAGTGACTTGCATTTATTTAATTAATCTAGATCCAATATTCTGCTGTACAACAGAGAACAAAATTAATTCTTTATAACATAGAAGATAACGATACGGTTATAGAGTACAAGCGTCTGCGTCTCATGTTCAAATTTACAACTGTTTTATAATACTTCTCTGATTAATCCACATAATTTTATATGTCTAAGTCCAACTCCCTGTCACGAATCCAAATCCAATTCATATGGATTCCTAGAATTGATTCTACTTTCCCTTTTACTTCTATCTCCAGTAACAAACTCGACTCAATATGCTTAAACTTGCCGAAAGATATGTTCTCATAACTTGCGTAACATGATTTGGTTAGTTTATTCGCTCAACACTACCGTGCATTCTAGTGGATAATTCCACTAATGAATTCCTTGCAGTGCATAAGATTTCTGTATTTTGATTGAAACGAAAATATTATGTCGTTAATATTCATAACATTCCCGACGATATTGTTAAAGGATTTATAGCAGTCATAGCCAGGAGACATGGAGTTTATTGTTAGTAACCTAACTAAAGCTTCATGAGACTCCAATATCACATAATTATGTATTTGAAAAAAGAATCGTTGTTTCACAAGGACTCTAAGCCCTAATTCTTAAAACTAATGTTCACTAAATTAATTAAAATAATACGATTAAAATTAATATAATTATGACTTTTTCGTTAATTTTAGGGTTAGAGATCTTAAGTTAGAGCAAACGATAATGTTTTTTCTGTTATATATTTATTTACCCCACCTTCTCATGTAAGAGTCAAATAATTTACCTTTCTAAACGAAACTTATGAAATTAGAGACAAATTCCATTATGGGAAAATAGATTACAAGGTTCAGCAAAAATGTGAAAATGCTTGCGTGAGTTTTAAAGAACATGCCTCTCAGTAGGGTGAAATATTGAAACAGCCACCTATCAAGACACTTACACCCAAATATCTGGAGCAGAGAATTAAATGTGAGAGGGACATTAGGGACTGTGTTGAATTACGGCTTGTTGTCAGCTTTGTACAGTAGTATGGCCATCGCAGAGGGGAAAATAAGCGGCAATTGATCAAGAGAGGTCAATATGGGACTACGAGTTACTGACCTCGAAAACCACAACATAAGGAATCTATGTCCACTTGAATGTACAGAGACAAATGGCACTAAGTTTGTGGTTCTAAAAAATCGTTGTTACTATTAGACTTATAGTTAATTCTACAGCTATAGCAAATTGTAATACATGTGATATTAAGAAGAACGAGTTTTTACTAGATATATAATATGACTTATTCTTTCCCTTTGCATAAGAAAAAAGAAACAGGTTAATATACTTGTCGTATTAAGAACTGCATGAGGCCCTTTTGTACTGAAGAAATGAAAAAAGCTTAAGGAACAAGGGAGAAATTAAATAGAGCTGTTGAAACAGCAACAAGAGCAGTCGACCCCGGTTGCTAGAAGTGGATACAGTGGAAGAGGCCAGGAAGCAAGCGTCCAGGGACACTAGCGTAGCAGCTGGTAGTACAACAATGTTTCATCATAGGAGCAGCAGGTAATCGAAGTGGACCAAAGTGAACGGAACAAAATGGGAAAACCTCAAAAGAAAGAGCGAAATCAGAACAAAAGAAGTACAAAAAAAAATGTGAAAAAACTCTGCTCTTTAGGAAATAGAATGGGATTCACAGTAGTGATGTAATTGTAACTGAAGCAAGAGAAATATGTCAGAAAACGACAAATGAATTTGACGGTGAAGTGATTGCGGAAGAGAGTTTAAAAGAAAATTATAAGGACGCAGAAGCTAAAATATTAATTAATAAAGTGCTGACTATTAGGCTAGGACTTCTTGAAAGAAAATGAGCATGTACAAGCTGGTATATTCCAAACCAACCCAAACAAAAAAATGTTAACGAGTGCCATTCATTGGGTGCATCAATGCTTTGTACAAGGAGTGGCAGAAGGGAAGAGCTGTGGGGTTGCTTCGTCCGCACTTTGCTTGTGGGTTCCCACCCATGTGTAGGTGGCTGACACTAAATGCTTATTAAGCTTTTCTAATCTTATTCATGTTTCTTTAAACATTTTAATCAATACATTGTATAACATCTTCAAACATCCTTAAGTTTTCACTTTTTATAAACCTCTGTTTAGCCACCCTCCTTCACGTAAATTTTAATTCTCATTATAATATTATAATATACATATGACTCTCTTGTGATTAATAATAATAATAATAATAATAATAATAATAATAATAATAATAATAATAATTATTATTATTATTATTATTGTCATTATTATTATTATTATTATTATTATTATTATTATTATTATTATTATTATTATTATTATTGTTATTATTATTATTATTATTATTATTATTATTATTATTATTATTACTACTTAGTGCAGTGAGCTGGCAGAATCGTTAGCATGCTGGGCGAAATGTTTATAGGTATTTCGCCTGTCGCTACATTTTGAGTTCAAATTCCGCCGGGATCGACTTTGTCTTTCGTCCTTTCGGGATCGATAAATTAAGTACAGGTTGTGTACTGATATCGTTCTAATCGACTGACCCCCCCCCTCCTCCTCACAAATTTCAGGCCTTGTGCCTATAGCAGAAAGGATTATTATTACTATGCAGCTATAAGGCAGCTGGCTGGCAGAGTCCTTAGTAAAATTCTTTACATGCAATTCCCGCCTGAATCAACATTGCTTTTTATCTTTTTTGGGGGGATCGATAAAATATAGTATCAGACAAGTAATGGATTTGATGTAACCGGCTACTACCCTTTCTAAATTACTTACGTTGTGCCAAAATATGAAACCATTATGATTATGTATATGTTATAGTAGGATATTGTGCTTGTATAACTACAATTTCACTCCATCACTAAAACTGTTTCGAATTTTTTATGAATTTTAATACTTTTATGTTATAAACTGACTTTTAAAATATGTGTAAACATACGAACTCTTAATCACCGCATGTCTGATAACAGCAGCAAAAGCTAATTAATGGTTAAGATAGATGACGAAGATAGTATGTATTGCTCAAAATGTTGTAGGTACTTATGCAGTGGTATATATTTCTCTTACTTTGTGGAAGCAGGAAGACCAAACGCTAAAGAAGTCTGTTTTGAAACTACTATTTCCCGTGTTCAATCCCAATGCGTGACTTTTCGTGCGGGTTTCTTCATCCATTACCTCAGGTTAGTATCAAACGAATCTTTGTGCGTGTGTGTGAAATAGGGTAGACGATAAATGCACATAACTGTCACGCAATATGTCACGTTGATTCTGCTGGAAATTTACGTTACAGATGCACGTGGTTTCGGAAGATTTATTCATTTATTAAGTGAACAACTAATTCAATTGATCGAACAACTGAACTCATATCGTTAAAGCCTAGGGTGGACCAGTTATTTTTGTTTTCTATCAGATGTATTATACATGAAATCTATAACTCATTTTCGATTCTCGACAGTAGACATGTTATACTAATTTAAACGTTTCATATATTGATTTCGTTCATTTTATATTACAAAATATAGGTGTCCTTTTTCTAGAAGCAGGCCAGATACGACACTGTTCGTTATCAGGCGCGCTGCTCGCCTAATACAGTGTAAGGTAATTTTTCGTTGTCACGCCTTTCAAAAAGTCCCGCGGGCCACAGTCTTTTATGACTGCATTATTCCTTACTCAAAATACCTCTTTACTCTTTTTACTCTTTTACTTGTTTCAGTCATTTGACTGCGGCCATGCTGGATCACCGCCTTTAGTCGAAGAAATCGACCCCAGGACTTATTCCTTGTAAACCTAGTACTTATTCTATCGGTCTCTTTTTGCCGAACCGCTAAGTTACGGGGACGTAAACACGCCAACATCGGTTGTCAATCGATGGTGGTGGTGGTGGGGGGGACAAACACAGACACACAAACACATACATACACATATATATATATATATATATATATATATATATATATATATATATATATATATATATATATATACGATAGGCTTCTTTCAGTTTCCGTCTACCAAATCCACTCACAAGGCTTTGGTCGGCCCGCCGAGACTATAGTAGAAGACACTTGCCCAAAGTGTCACGCAGTGGGACGGAACCTGGAACCATGTGGTTCATAAGCAAGCTACTTACCACACACCCACTCCTGCGCCTATATCCATGATTTTTTTTCACAACAAAATTTTGGTGGCCTTTTTCAAGAAGCGGGCTACATTCGACATACTTATCATCGGGTGTTCTGCGCTCCTAAAAAAATTAAAGGAAATTTTTCGTTGTCGCGCCTTTCAGTAAGACCCGCGGGCCGCAGTCTTTCATGGCTGCATTATTTGTTAATCAAAACACCCGTGATTTTATTTCTATTTTCAAGAATATTTAGACTGAAGAGAGATTTACGGTCGATGACCAGCTTCTGCATCTGCACTATATCATCTGTAGAATAAAACTATGGTCACAGACTGAACCGAGTGATCTCCAGTAATAGTACTCAAGGACCAGATGTAAGAGTGGTAGTGCATTAGGCTTACCACTCAAAGATGGCACACCTATGTAAGGAATTATTTCTACGCTCCTCATCAGCAACCATTGTCAGTGTCATCATTCGCCTTGCTTCCTTTTAACTCCGCTTCGTTTTCACGACGCTGCTTATCTTTGGTCATCACCGTCATCAGTGTGGGCGTCGTCATTATCATCAACATCATCATAAACGTATCATCATCATCATCATTAGTAAAACAGTTCTTTTTCTCTGAATCCATCCTTTTCCTTCTCTCGTCTATTTCTTCTTCTATCATTTCTTCTTCTATCATTTCTTCTTCTTCCTCTCCATCATCATCATCATCATCATCATCATCATCATCATCATCATCATCATCATCATCATAAAAATTGCTTCTCTTTTTCTCGACAACTTCATCCCGCTTCTCTGCGTCACGATGCTGCTGATGATCATAACCATCATCATCAACATCACTATCACCATTACCATCATCACCAGTACCACCACCATCACCATCAAGATCATCATCATCATCTCCGTCTTCATCATCATCATCATGATGAACGACATCTTTATCACCTTACGATTACCCCTATTACCATATTTATCCAGTTCCTCCTCATCTCCTCCCCTCCTCCTCCTTCTCCACCTCCTCATCATCACCATCATCCTCATCATCCTCATCCTCATCATCATCATCGTCACCGTCA
>NC_142928.1:82988524-83001024 GCF_046866305.1 Octopus bimaculoides
TCGACTGTGGAAAATGAAGAAGGTGAAGATAGCGCCAATTATTGCTGGGTCCTTGGGGACAGTATCAGAAGGCATCAAGAGGAATATCAAGGAAATGGAAACAGTGTTCAGTAGATACGTTGCAAAAGATTTGGCTCCTTGGTGCGGCCAGAAGCATCAAGAAAGCAATAGATAGTTGAAAGGTACCATAAGCTGCAGGTCGCAAGCCCGCTACGCATGCAAGACTCCAGGAGTCTCAAGAAAACCCGTGTTAGAAGAAGAAGAAGAAGAAGAAGAAGAAGAAGAAGAAGAAGAAGAAGAAGAAGAAGAAGAAGAAGAAGAAGAAGAAGAAGAAGAAGAAGAAGAACAACAACAACAACAACAACAACAACAACAATAACAATAACAACAATAATAATAATTTGTAATTTTGGTACAAGACTACGGCACTATAGCAACCGAGTGCTCTGCCTCTGTATAGGTTTGATCCAGGATTACATCTTCAAAAGCAAAAGCTATGGAAAAGCAACCACCCCTCACCGTCAAGAAAAGTTGAAGATATCGCAACATTAGCGCACATTTGTGCATCATCAGTTACGGCACGCTTTCAGTCCTCGACTCGGTGAATGTTGATAACAAATCGAGTGTCTGACCAGCAGAAGAGCAGTTCGGTAAGACGTGCACTGGATTAGCTTAAGACGGTCATGCTATAATATAAGACGGAAATTTAAACGGCTGCCACTTTTTCCCAACGAAACAGAAATAACTTTCTCTCAGCCCGTTTCAGATGAAATTGATTATTCTGCTTGTCACCTCGAACAGTTTAACTGTTGAATGACGTGAATGTGTCTCTCCATGGGCTAAGCAGAAAATCCACTGAATTTTCTTGGTTGATTTTTGAACAATCAACTCGATATGCCTGGTGTCCGCAATTATAACGTTGACGTTGTCTGCGAAATGCCAACATCGATTTTCCGCATCATAGTTCTCGCCGTTTGCCCCTCATAGTTTCTAGTTTCTGAAGTAGTGGCTCAAGGTTCAGTACAGAAGGGACGCGGGTTTACAGCCGTTACAGACTGAGCGCATCATATTGAATGGCTGTAATAGGTGGTCACTCGCCCTATCCAATGAGTAAGTGTTGCTGTACATCAAATAGCGGAAGACAGAACTGAAACCGGCTGCGCGAGGTTAGATTCCAAATATTGGTGGTCGACCAAATCGAAAGATTTCTGTTGATCTAAATTGATTAGGACTCGACCAGTGCCCGGTTTCTTATTTAATCTCCGTATGAAGAATCGCAGGAGGTGAGGATTATCGTAGACAAATCTGTTTGAGATGACACTTTCTGCACATCAGACCATAGACAACAGGCGCCAACCTGTCACCTCACACTCTGAACAAAATTTTGAAATCTGTGTTTAACAGCTACGTGCACCCTCATCCACTACATCTCTCGTTTGCATCGTTTCTTAATAGCACCACCTCTTATAGACTCACAGAAATGGGAATTCTCTTGTTCTAGTGTTGGTTGCGGAAGATATCTCCCAAGAAGTCGGCAAACAAACCTGGCATGTATCTGGACCGAAAGTCGTTAGCATTATTCCCCTTGTTCCAGTCCTTTCTGAGCAGCGCTACTGCATCTCTCACAGCAGGACTGGAATTTCTCCATTTCTGCTGCGAGTCGAGTAGACATCTGACCAGAATCCCACGAAAAGCTCGGACATATGAAGAGCCACTGGTCATAAAAATACACACACATTTATATATTCTTTTTTCTATAATTTCTATAATGGTTTATGGTATATTTATACCTATAACGATATTTTTCAACTACTATTTTCATATTCTTATTACTTGCTTCGGCTGTTTTTTATGAATATGATGAATCTTTCTTAGAAATCATTTTTTCTCTCTTTTTGGACCTCTCAAAAAGTTTGAATTGTTTTTTTTAACTTATTTTCCCCCACATTTATGTATATATGTATAAACACAAGCGCTTACATATATACGTACGTATGTATGAATGTCTGGATGGATGGATGTATTTGACATTCATTTGGACAAGAAGATGAATACCGCTATACTAAATAATATATAAGATAAAATTCTGGCTTCAGGGGAGCATAGATAAATCGCTAGCTAACAATTAGAAAGCACTCCAAACGAGATGGAGAGACAGCCTCCAATGTTTAAGAATTCTCCACAATAGGTAACCCATTACGACAAATATTAATTCCACAAAGGAAATCTGAGGTATATTGTGATTTAAATGTAGCCACATTGCTTGAATAAAGAAACCTTGCTTTCATCTTTTACAGAGATCGTCATCGACTGAACATATGAATTATAGTAAGATTATTGTAAGTTATTACAATAGCATCTTCTGTTAAATTTTTATTTGTCCGTTTTGCTATTCTAAATTGTAGATGTATCATTTCTTTGAATATGATACAAATGCCTGACATGTCTGGCATAATTGTGAAATATATTTTTCTCAGTCGAATACATTTACAACACTTTCAATTTACGCACACACAGACACACACATATTCATACATACATATATACATACATACATACATATACACCTACATGCATACAAACACACACACACACACACACACACACACACACACACACACACACACATATGTATGTGTCCCATGATGGTAATCTCTTGTAGTGCAGGTTCTGCAGTTTCTTCCTGAACAACCTGCAGAAATGAATTGTTTATAATGATCAAATGTATTAACAGTACATTAGCTTACTCCCTCTAGCAACTCCTGGTGTACCACACATCCGGTGTCGAAGTGGTCGCGGAGCAAGATGTAATGAAATGTTTTGCTTAAGCTCACAACGCACCGCCCAGTCTAGGAATTGAAACTACAATCTCGTGATCGTAAGTGCAGATCATTAATCAATAAGCCATGTTCCCACGTTATGTGTCAAATACACTCCCGCACACACATGTAAATAACTAACACTCCATCGGTTACAACAACGTGTGTTCCAGTTGAGCCAATCAATGGAACAGCCTACTCGTGAAATTAACATGGAAGTGGCTGAGCACTCCACAGACACTAGTAAACTTAACGTAGTTTGCCAGCTGAGTGGACTGGAGCAACGTAATATAAAGTGCCTTGCCCAAGGACACAACGCGTCGCCGGGAATTGAACTTCTGACCTTACGATCGTGAGCCGAACATCCTAACCACTAAGACATGCGCCTTCACACACACACACACACACACACACACACACACACACACACACACACACACACACACACATACACTCACAGGTGTATATATGCATTCATATTTGTAAGTAAAAAATGTGTGCCAATGTATAATGTATATGTTGGTGTGAAGGATTCAATCTATGTTTCATATTTACTTTAGTGTAAAGGTAAAGGACCAGGAGCGATAGACGATTGATTTGAGCAGCGCTCTGCTGGATGTCAAAATACAGGTGAGTCGTGAGTTCAATTCCCGGCGACGCGGTGTGTTCTTGAGCAAGACATTTTATTTCAGCTGGCAAAAATGAGTAGTTGCTGTATTTCAAAGAGCCAGCCTTGTCACACTCTGAGAACTATGTTAAGGTTTCACGTGTCTGTGGAGTGCTCAGCCACGTGCACGTTAATTTCACGAGCAAGCTGATCCGTTGATCGCATCAACTGGAACCCTCGTCGTTGTAACCGATGGAGTGTCAGTTATGTGTATATGTATGTGTGTATGTGACACATGACGTGAGAACAGGGCCTGTTGGTGAGTGATGTGGACTCTTGACTTGAGCAGGTAACAACTGGAATGTCGATGTATGAGTGTTGAATATTCATATGACCTTGCGTGCACGTGTGCGTGTGTGTGGTTATGTGTATGTTTTAATAAACGTGACATGCTTAGAAAAAATGTATAAATTTATAGCGCAAGTTACTTATTATAGGAAATGTACTCCACAATTGGACTAGACATAGCAATTAGTGTCACAACGAATTTGACGTCATATCAAGATACACAGAATGATGTGTTATTACTGAACAACACAAAAGGTTCCACACGCTGAAAATGAACTTCAGAGTGAGCATGATGATGATAGTAATGGTGATGATTATTATGATGTTGGTGAAGACGGATGGGTGCCAATGGAGATAATTCTTATGATAATGGCGTTCGGTGGTAATGGAATGTAAAGTTAACATTTTATAAAAAAAGCCACCATATTGGACAATATATATTCTGTGTTATTGCGCAGTTTCATGATTCTTATATCAGTTTCAATGTAAAGTTGACTTTTTTTTTTATCAGATACTCATCAATAAATTAGTTCATATAATTTTAATTAGAAACATATATTATTGTTATTTTATTTATTTTTTGGTTAGGAGACAAGAACCGAGGAATTTATAAGTGAGTAGTCTGTGGTCACTCGCGATTCAGGCAAACATACGGGGTATATGTAATAGTGTGGATGACTATACCCAGTACATAGAGTTAGTGGTTCGAATAGTGAACATCCTTGCTTAGTGGGGGTGTCATATTATACACCTGAACATGATTGGCTCATCGCATGATGCGGCAGTCTGGATATGTTTTCGTACTTTGAGCAGACATATTCCTGCTATCCAAGAGTTCATCAAGTCTGTGAAGAGAATTAGCATTTATTACCAATTGAAGAGAGTCTAATGGTAGGAATTGTTTGATGAGGCTCGTGTCAAAGGCTGGCACATAGCATCATTTCCTATTAAAGTCGGTTGCCATGATTACGCACATTATTTCTGGCAGAAATTTGGTTTCAACCCAAATCAACTTCACCCCCCCCCCCCCCCGCCATCAAACAGGTAGCCATAACAGACGAAAAAAGCTTAGAGTGATTGCGAATGTTCATATATGAAACCGTCTGTAAGTGAAGGCGAATTCAGTCTTCACAGCCACCCAGCCCCACTCATCTGAAGCATACAAGTTAAGGGACGAAATGCTTGTGATCATGACACACCTGCTGAAAATACGGAAGGGTTTCCAAAGTTGCGATGGATTTAGTCAGCACTAGAAGAAGAGCTTGCAATATCTTTAAGCAACTCCTGCAGATTCTGAGTGGGACAAAATATCATCCATCAATTAATGATGATGATAATAATAATAATACGAAGAACAACAACAACAACAACAACAACAACAACAACAACAACAATAATAATAATAATAATAATAATAATAATAATAATAATAATAATAATAATAATAATAGACCAGACATAACAATTATAGATAGGGAAATTCGAAGTTGCTTACTGATCGACCGTTTGATTCCAGGATCGTAAAAAAAGTACGAAAAAAATCCAAAGTTGGATCATTAGAACAGTAAAGGTTCTGCCTATAATAATTGGTACGTTGGGAACAGTAAGCAAAGATACAGACAAATAGCTGAAGGAGATTTGGAATAGAACGCCCTGTAGAGTTCCTACAGAAAAATTTGTCTCTTAGAGATAGCAAAGGTTATCAGGAGGGCACTAAGCAATTAAAAAACTACTGAATAACCCGCTACCCACATAAATCCTACAAGGAATAAGACTGAACCTGCGACATAACAGACTGATAGAATAAGTACTTGAATCGATTCGCTTTACTGAAGACCTTCAAGGCGGTGACCCAGCATGGCTGCAATCCAATGACTGGAGAAGAGAAATGAGAAAAGATGTAAAGTGTGAATAAGTTTAGGTGTGTGTGTGTATGTGTGTGTGTGTGTGTGTGTGTGTGTGTGTGTGTGTGTGTGTGTGTGTGTGTGTGTGTCTGTGTCTGTGTGTGGATATGTATGTGACAAGAAGCTTGCTTTCAAACCGCATGACTCTGGGTTCAATCGAACTACGTGACACCTTCAGCAGGTGACTTCTACTATAGCCTCGGGCCTACAAAAGCCTTGCGAGTGTATTTGGTAGACGGAAATTGGAAGAAGCCTGTCGTATGTATGTATTATATATATATATATATATATATATATATATATATATATATATATATATGTGTGTGTGTGTGTGTGTGTGTGTGTGTGTGTGTGTTTCTCACACTTGACAACTGGTGTTGGGGTGTTTACGACTCCGTAACTTAGCAGTTCGGCAAAAATGATCGATAAAATAAGTACCAGGCTTAGCAAAAAATATTAAGCACCGGGGTCAATTTGTTCGACTAAAAATTCTTCAAGGCGGTGCCCCAGTCTATTGACTAAAACACGTAAAAGTAAATAGGTGAAAGATAGGCACAAAGTGAAGAAGAGTGTGAGAGAGAGAGCGGGAGAGAGAGAGGATGAGGGAGAGAGAGTTAGAGAGTGATATATATATATATATATATATATATATATATAGAGAGAGAGAGAGAGAGAGAGACAGACAGACAGACAGACAAAAAGAGAGAGAAGTTGAACAGTGAATGAAATCCGAAATTTTACTAGATTTTTTCCGAAATCTGAGTCAGCAGAACTTCCATTGTATTAAAGAATCAGAGAAACCCTATAAAGATTGTTCTACAGATTAAACCGATACACGATGTGTTTACTAGTATTGCGCTAACAGACGATAAGAAGCCCCAACATTTTGTTAGCCGTCCAGTGAAATATACCGTCAAGTAATGTTACTTTCTTCCATGGTTAGCTATATAGTGTTTTGTTCTTCTCATAAACCTATTTCTCTTTGATATTCGAGCTTTTAAGTGTTCATTAATTGACTATATAATTGAAATTCTGTACTTCCTTACAAGGACTATATTTCCAGCTGGTAATGATGGTGGGTGGTTCTTTATAGTTTGTAGCAGCAATAAAACGAATGAAAATACAGGAAAAGAACAGTGAAAATAGTACTCTTTTACTGATTGAGGGAGTTCTAGAACGTATACTCTAAGCAGTCTGAAATACATATTGCATGCATATGCATACTTTTCTATGTATCTGCATATAATCATGTATGTATGTATGTATGTATGTATGTATGTATGTATGTATGTATGAATGTAAGTATGTGTGTATGAATATATTGGCATGTCTGTGCGCATTTGTGAGTCTATATGTTTCTTTGTACGTGCGTACGTTTGTATGTACTGGGATCAGATCTAAAGAATTCCCATTTCTCTGAGTCTATAAGCGATGATGCTAGTAAGAAACCTGCACAGTTTACTCTTGAAACATTAACACCATACATATTTATACGTTTCTGTATATGTATGTGTATGTTTATATGTGTGTTTACATGCATTAGACAGCTCATTAAAAAAGCTAAGAAATACTTGAAGGATTTCAAATACAGGTATTGATACATTGCTATAGCATATTCTTAATAGAGATTATTTGTTTTATTCACTGGGAAATAAAGAATGTAGCCTTGATATAATTTACAGTTCGTTGACAACTCATATGCAAAAATGTATTCTCTGTCATCGAAGAGAATGGAAATCAAATCGCTAATTAAATCCGACACAAATGACTAGGTAGTCTATTTTTGCAGGTGTTGTATAAACTTTTACTTTGTTGGAAAGAAGAATTTGTCAGAGGCCGTGCTCTAATGAATAGTCAACCTATATCGAAACAACGGCTGTACAATTCCGTTTATTTCTGTATGCGCGGAAAAAATAAGGAAACATATTCTCTACATCTGTTTACAATTCCATACCAAAAAAGTGCTAGAGGTCGTAGTTTAATTATTTCGTGTATACATACATACATACATACATACATACATACATACATACATACATATATATATATATATATATATATATGCAGATAAACACACACACACACACACACAAACGCATGTATATTTCTGCATACGTGTGTGTATGTGTGTAATTGAATGAATGTGCGCATGAGGCTACATTCCACAGATAAGAACCACCGAGCGTGTGTCGAATATAACATGATATGCTTAGACTTCTGATTAAACCCAGGGACGAATAGGCTTCGTCCATTTACGCGTGTTAGCAATTTCAGAGCTACTCTGCTTCTCTTTGTTTTCTGTTTCAAAATGAAATCATACTGTGCTTTTACAATCGAAACACCAAGTTTTCACACACGTATGTTTATATTACACACACACACATACACACACACATACACACACACACACACACACACACACACACACACCCGATACACACATATGACTCACGTATATTTATATCAACATAATACATAGATATATGCTTACATCCATATATTTATGTGTGTGTATATATGCGTGTGTGTTTGTGCTTGTGTGTGTATTGAATAATGTATGTATTCGTTTTTTGCATCTGCGCTGAGAGGTTAATTACACAAAATATTTCAAAAATCTTATTATTCTCGTTTGGTTAACTAGTAAACATAATGTAGAATTAAATAACAGGAATGCGTACAAGAATCTCTAGTGTTGAATTTCAACGCAAGGGAATCGAACCGAAAGAAAAAAAAAATATATATTCCTGGTGGATGGAAATATTATGTTTACGTACTCACACACACATACTCACACACTCACATACATGCATGCATGCATACATACATACATACATACACATACACACATACGCATGACACATGCATACATATAAACAGAAATAAATATACACAAATGGTTTCCAAACAAACAGAGACATTCATTTGGAAACATTAAGCACACATGAAGCATTTGAAATACACATTTATGGTGGTTTTGTAAGCAAACACACAAGTTTTCCACTCGTTCAACATGTGTTTCTATACGTAAATTACATTAAGTAAAGAACTTGAAAATATGGCGCTTCGTAATTCGGATTTTGATATACTCCCTTGTGTAAAGATTCTGTCTTACGGTTTCCTTCGATTCAATTTGTCGTTTTTTCTTTGTACAATACATACATACATACATACATTCGTATTTACGCATGCGTATATATATATATATATATATATATATATATATATATATATGTGTACGCACACACACACACACACACACACACACATTGGTGTTTTAGATCTTTGTTTTAGTTGCTGTCGATGGTGTTGTCAAGCTAGTTTTATGTTTTATTAATATTATTGTAACTGTTGTTGTAGCTGTCTTCTTTTTTTATTGCTGTTGTAACTGCTGCTGCTGCTGTCATTGTTATAGATGTCGTTGTTTTTACTGTTGTCCCGACTGTAAATTAACACATTTAATTTGGTTGCTCTTACTGTATTATATATTATGTTAGCAGAGACTGTGTAACATTGCGTTCTTTTCTCCCAACTGTGTGCAGTTAATACAATAAGTCATTATGTAGAAAATGATGTAATTATAGCTATGCTTTTCTTCTTAAAAATACACTGAAATAAAGTGAGTTGAATAATATAACAGAAGTATTAGTACGTTTCTAAAATGTAAGCAGGTGGTATTTTTGTTTCCTTTGTCTAAATTCTTGAATTACATATCGTAATAAATAGTCGTATTCTTTGAAGGAACAAGTTTTTTTTTATCCTTCTTTAAAAATGACTGATTTGTTTATTATGAGTCAGAAGTGAGGTTATCGTCTGTGACGCACAAATACTTTTGAGTCCTTTCACATTTTCTTATTTACACTTGGTGGTCTAAGCAGTTGATCGTCTGTACTCGTATATGGATTAGTTAATATACTGGATCTACCCACGCTCTCCGTTTAGTGTATACCTCGCCTGTATTTCTTATCTGCATAAACCGTGATTGTAGTTTAAAAATACACCAAAACGAGGTGTATATAATTGGACTTATAAATTTTAGTCAGTAGCTTTATTATTAATACTAATCACAGTTACCTTTTCCTATTGAACGTATAACAACAAATAATTTATGTGGAGATGCTACTGATTAACTTCAAACCCTCTGGCTCGAAGTATTCCTAATGTATTCATCCACTATTTATTTAAAGCTTAATTTATATAGAATAACAAAATCAAATGCTCTTTCTAAAACGTCAAATTGTATTTCTAATAGATCATAATGGTTACCTGGTGACTCCATCGCTGGAATGGATAAAAACTTCTTGTTTTTTTTTTTTTATACGTAGAAGTTGTTGAAATTAACAGTGTGATATTGAGTCTAGCCTAATACGAAACTATTTGGAGTACTAGCAAATAGAAGTACATTTGAAGTACAGCCATGTTTAATTCAACTTAGCTCAAAGAGACCGTTTAATGAAAGATAAATACTGTGTAAAATCTCTGAATTATAGCCATTTCGTCCTTTCTGTCATTGCGACTCAGGTTTGTTCTTGGATCATACATGAATTACGGTTACATTTATTTTTACCAATTGTTCTGTTTCTTTTTATAATTGTTTCTGCTACTCTATAAAGTGCCTCTGTGTTTTTTTTCCAGTCTCTTTAAACTTTGCATTTAAACATTTATCTCCTTTGTTTTTTTAGTGTCAAACGAAGCGATGTAATATTAAACGCTGTCTTAGAATGGCATAATCCATTTATAGCTATACACCTTTAGTATCGTTAAACGAATATCAACGCATTTCGTTGAACGAAATTATTTGATTCAAATAAACAATTCACAAGGTTGTGCGAGATTTCTGTAGAAAGCAAAGCCAGCTAATTGTTTAACTTTAATTGAATCGATAATACTACACCTAGTACTGATGATAATGGTGGTGGTGGCGGTAGGTTTGTCGTAGTCTGTGAAAGAGGGTTTTGCAAATTTTTGACTGAACAACAAGCGCAAATAATTTGTTTAGAGTGATGAAATCTATGTGCACCCTTTCTCCATCAAATCGACGTTGCCTGAACAGCTACACGTCACGTGTCGAGATGATCGCAAAGCAATGTGAGATGAAGTGTTTGCTTAAGCACAGAATGCACCACCCAATCCAGAATTTGATTCTCTCAATCTTGGGTGCAACACCGCATCCACAGGGCCATGCGCCTACACTGTACCTAGTATTAAACTGAAGTTGAATCCACTCACTACGTTCAAATCTGTGGAATACATATTAAGTTTTAAATATGTGTCTGGATTGAGAGATGTAATGCAACATTATTTTAAAGCATCAAACAAGTTTAGAACCACAAAATAAAATCCTTATGTAAATAAGGATATATATATTCTCGTGTTTGGTACTTATTCTATCGATATCTTTTGCCGCACCACTAAGTTACGGGACATAAGCTCACTAAAACCGGTTGACGGTGGAGGTGGGAAAACACAGATTCAAACATGCGCGCGCGCACGCACGCACACACACACACACACACACACACACACACATATATATATATATGACGGGCTTCTTTCAGTTTCCGTCTACCAAATCCACTTAGAAGGCTTTCGTCGGCCCAAGGCTTATAGTAGGGGACATTAGCCTAAGGTGGGACTGAACGCAGAATCGGTGAGTTGGGAAGTAAAATTCTTATCACACAGCCAAAAAGAAAAAAAAAAATGAAAAGGAAATGAGAAAGAAACAAACCGTAGTAGACAGAAGAATAGATGTGGAAGAGAGATTGTAATGAAATACAGTTTCGAAGCGAGAGATGCCAATATGCCACCGCTATCTATATTTTATCAGTATTGTTACTGGGGTATACTAGGCACAACTGAAAGAAGATAAAATGACCCTCTGAGCATTTTCTTTGAACACAATGCAAGCGTTGTGTAAGACTCATACGTATTGAGTCTCTATCCTGACTAAAACTTAAATGAAAGAAATTAACATCTAGTACAATATCCTACTACATTTGTACAGATAGATTATGCAGTGAGTGTTGCATTAGATGATGTTAAAATAGTTGGTTATCTGCTGTAATAATTACATGCGAGCAGTTAGAAGGTAAATGATGACCAATGAGGGTTACCCCAGATTGCATAATAAGAAAGAAGAAAACTGGAGTGGGAACATTGTTAAGTATTTTGCTACGGGATTTCATGTAGTTGAGTAACAAGTGAGAATAGGAAGTTGTATCAAGTTCATTATAAGAGAGTGTCTCTTAATGATTCTTGGGGTGTAGCTGTAAAAAACAGATGGCGTCAGATCACGTATGCAAGCTGTGTAATAGCTGAGAGAGTTGACGAAAAATAAATAGGTAAAAAGAAAAAAAGGGAAAAGAAGAAGTAGTGATTTTACACGTACACACGCGCGCGCACATATTACTTGTCTTTTAAGCGTTATGCGTAGAATAGATGTTGTTTCTCGTTATTTTCCCATCTTAATGCAGTACAAGTGAAATTTCACAAGATAAATTGCCTGTTGTGTCTTAACTTTTCACCAATCAGTTACTATAAAAGAAATGCTCGTTCTCTGTATTCCCAGCTGATTATGTATATTGACTATTGTGTATTGTTTATTGTATGTCGTGTACATTGTGTGTACGCGTGTAAATGTCGAAAGGAGAGAGAAATATGTTGCAAACACTAGCATAAAGACATTTGCGCTGTCTGTGATAATGCAAGCATCAGTTTGAATAATTACGGTATAGAGAATCTTAAAAACACTTTAGCATTTATTTTGTTACATTTCAGTTGTTCAACGTCCCTAAGCTCCTTTCTCTTTTCATCTGTATGTACGCT
>NC_142928.1:83006024-83008524 GCF_046866305.1 Octopus bimaculoides
GTCGAGGGTTCCAGTTGAACAGCCTGCTCGTGAAATTAACGTGCAAGTGGCTGAGCACTCCACAGACACGTGTACCCTTAACGTAGTTCTCGGGGATACAGTGTGACAAGGCTGGCCCTTTGAAATACACACACAGCAGAAACAGGAAGTAAGAGTGAGAGAAAGTTGTGGTGGAAGAGTACAGCAGTGTTCGCCCCCCCCCCCCTTGCCGGAGCCTCGTGGAGCTTTAGTTGTTTTCGCTCAATAAACACTCACAACGCCCGGTCTGGGAATTGAAACCGCGATTCTATGACCGCGAGTCCGCTGCCCTAACCACTGGGCCATTGCGCCTCCACACACACACACACACACACACACACACACACACAGACACACACACACATATATATATATATGTACACAAATGAAATGTATGTATATATATATAAAGGAGGAGAGAGCGTGTGTGTACGTGTGTTTGTGAGTATGTGTGTATGCGACTACATTAACTACATTGTTAGGTATATTACTAGACACACGCACCTGTGCATGTCGTTCCATTTTTATGTTTATACATTAACTTACATTATATTAATCCATTGGCGGATAATTATATGTAATTTGGATTCGTAAATATCATAGATTAAACTAATTAATTTGTTCCTCTAGAAACATACTTGGAAAGCTGTGGAAGTTGACCAATGCGCTTCAAGATTCTTTGTTTTAGAAATCATAAATGTTATGAATAGCCGACAATTTACTGTAGTAGAAAGCAGCAACTCTTAAGATTGTCTCCTTCCTCTACGAATGCATTTGTGTATGTCTGTGCATGTTTCTATTCGTGTATAAATTGGTGTATATGTATGTTAGTGTGTGCATGTGTGTTCGAGTATGTGGTCACATATGTTTTCACTCGTAGGCCTTAAACATGTTGTACATTAGGGTTTAATTTTCAGGATAATTATGATTAATATGGCTGATTAATATTTATATGATTAATATTTATCAAACAATAAAGACTGTATTTGAAATAAGAAATGAAGTAACGAACAATCGTCAATAATAATAATAATAATAATAATAATAATAAATAATAATAATAATAATAATAATAATAATAATAATAACACGCCTATTTCACAGCAGTACTCTACCCAAAAAACGAAAACGCAACAACACATACATATAAAACATGGAAGAAAAATAATGTAAATATAGACCTCGATAAAACAATGAACCCTAACAAACTAGCTAACATAAGAAGATATATTCTAAAAGCAAAAAAAATATCAGAAATAGAAATAGAGCAATTGAAAGAAAAAATACATCAGGAAAATCTAGATAGTAGTCACACAGCAATGCCAAATAATAATATAAACACTGAGATAGCAAAACACGAGGACAAACGTAACATGCCCGGCAAAAACGAAGTAAACAAAAAACAACAAACCCAGACCGTAGAGATGTATAATAGTGTACAAAAAGCACCAATCCAGAACACCACAGACAAACATATGAATGAAAAGGAAGGCAAAACAAATATAAAGCCTGGAAATAACGAAGGGAAACCTAATAATTACGATACTATGAAAATGAAAATAACCGAAGAACTGAAAACCACAGATCTTAGAATGGACCACAGATTATATCTCCCAAAAATCAAAATAGACAATAAAACAACATCAATAATAAATAGCATAAACCTGGCCGTCACGGAACTAACAACCACAAAAACAACAGGCAATATCACTGAGCTAAATGACATGATATATGCGGCAGCCACTGCAGCCACAAAAGAAGCAGGATACTCACTCAAACCCATCCGAACAGGAGTTCTACCACCCAAACAGACCTTGTGGATAAATAACATCCAGAACAAAATTAAAAAAAAGAGAAAAGATTTATCGATTCTCAACGAAATTAGTAAACAATCAACACTACTAAGTAACAAGAAGAAAACAAAAATACTGTACAAATACAGCATTACAGAAAAAGACTTACCTGAGGCAAAAGAAAAACTAAAGCAAGACATCCTTGCCAAAGCACAGAGGATCCGCCGGTATGAGAAACGCCAACGTTTCTTTGAACAAAACAAACAGTTCAAATCCAACCCCAAAAAACTCTACCAAGAACTGGGTAAAAATAAAATAGACATTACTTCAGCACCAACAGCAGAAGAACTAGAGAAATTCTGGAAACAAATATGGTCGGTGAAGCAACAACCCCAAAAAAGGACCATTAAAACAACGAACTTAGCACCTGAGCAACTCTGGGCCCCTATAACAACTGAAGAGGTCACCCAGACACTGCAAAGACTAAGCAACTGGAAAGCACCTAGACACGACAAGATCCCCAATTTCTGGTTAAAACACCTGCCAGCAATGCATAAAAAGCTGGCAGAAAACTTTAACAACATAATAGCAGATCCAGAGACAATGCCTGAATGGCTCACAAAAGGGAAAACCATCTTAATCCCCAAATCCACGGAAACGGAGAAACCACAAAACTATAGACCTATAAC
>NC_142928.1:83013524-83023524 GCF_046866305.1 Octopus bimaculoides
GCGTTGATGTTGGTGTGTATATACGTGTATGTATATATGTGCATAACTACATTTTTATGTCCACAGTAAAGTAACTCATTCTATGCGTGTGACCTTAATGTGTCTGTATTTAGTATTAAAAAAACTCATTCCAGATTTTAAACACTTGTATTTTGTTTGAATCTTGCATGTATAATTTTAATTCTTCGAAGTCTTCACGCTCGCTATAGTTCATATCGTATTTATTTTACTTGCAGAGCTGGAGGAAGAGACAATGCTCATAATATTCGCAGATTGTTCAAGATCTGTGAGACTGAGTCGTTAATGTTTTGCTCGATCCTTACTTGTAAGAAAAGACATGAGCAGAGGGGGTTTCTGGAGTCCAAAGACGAACAGAAGGCGGAAATGAAGATCCTGCAATATGTATGTATCTGTCTCTCTGTCTCTGTCTCTCTCTCTCTCTCTCTCTCTCTCTCTCTCTCTCTCTCTCTCTCTCTCTCTCTCTCTCTCTCTCTCCTTCTCTCTCTCTCCTTCTCTCTCTCTCCTTCTCTCTCTCTCCTTCTCTCTCTCTCCTTCTCTCTCTCCTCTCTCTCTCCTCTCTCTCTCCTTCTTTCTCCCTCCTTCTCTCTCTCCTTCTCTCTCTCTCCTTCTCTCTCTCTCTCTCTCTCTCTCTCTCTCTCTCTCTCTCTCTCTCTATATATATATATATATATATATATACATACATACATATATACATACATATATCTGAACACGTATTCAGAAAAACACACACACATCCAGATGTATATAGATACATACCGACACAAGCAATTACGCAAACAAATACGCACACATCATGAACACACATACGCGCACCCACACCCACACTTAGACACACACACACACACACACATAGAAAGACAGACAGACAGACAGACAGACACACACTCACACACACAAACACAAACAATAAGGCCTCAGTGTTTATGAAACGCTACTTGGAGTTTCTCGTGTTTGCGATTCTCAGATGAAGAATCTTATTATGTTTGAAGATCAGTCGACTGAGGATCGGGAACGAGAAAATCTGAAAAGAAACGACTCACTCACATTTCGGCTTTGAATAAATATTATTCCACTCTACCTAACAGTATTGAGTTTGGTTGAGCGGAATAATATTTTCCTCTTTATTGCATTTCAAACCAAAGCGAAACCACTCATCGTGTGTGTGTGTGTGTGTGTGTGTGTGTGTTTGTGTGTGTGTGTGTTTGTGTGTATGTGTTTGTGTGTGTGTGTGTGCTTGTGTTTGTGTGTGTGTGTGTGTGTGTGTTTGAGTGTGCGTGTGTGTGTATGTGCGCGCCCGTGTGCGTATATATATACGTACGTATATATATATGTATATATATATATGTATATATATATATATATATATATATATATATATATATATATATATATATATATATATATATATATATATGTATATATATATATGTATGCATATATATATATATATATATATATATATGTATATATATATATATATATATATATATATATATATATATATATATATATATATATATATATACATATATTTATACGCATAATGCACACACATGACTCAATATATGTATATGTGAGTCTGTGTGTCTATGTGTACGGCAGGAAAGTAAATTGGAAAAATGTGTCCTTAACTCTAAGAATTTATTGAGCTCTGAAGGCAAGGAGGAGTGTTTCAAGAATTCTAATGGATAACCGATGATGATGATGATGATGATGATGATGATGATGATGATGATAATTTTGATGATGATGATGGTGATGATGAAGATGATAACTGACAGTAAAAATATCGGGAGGAGAGGCTGAGATAAGGTGGGAAAGAAGAAGCAGTAAATTAAAATTTGAATCTGTCCGGATTTATATCATAGGTTTTATTGTATTTTACTCTCATCAGATGCACCAGAAATCTTGTGGCGGTTGTTTTCTATTACTAAGACGTCCCTGACCGATATGCAAATCTTCTATATGGCTTATATGTCAGGCCATAATTTATGATTTCCTGGATATTTCGCTGCTGTGTTATTTCTAACATAGTGACAAACCATGTGGAATTTCATTTGCTGTCTTATAGGAAATACTGCCTTACGAAAATATATTATTTTATTGAAAACTTACAGCTGAGTAACATGTGAACTAAAACTTCAATGATGATAATTCAGTCTTATTTTAATATGTAATTAGCCTCATATTTCATTAAACTAAGGGTAAGTATTACCATCCCTGAGACTTACTCTTACTTTTATTTAATTAAAGTAAGTATTGGTAACTCCAGGCTCAATTTTATGTGCTCGGACAGTGTAATGAAGCGTTCGCAAATGTAGGTTTAGTCAGCGGTCTCAAATAACTAGTAGTTACTAAAACTATTGAGTAACACAGTCTTCCCTAATATTGGTTTCAAAGTTTGGCACAAGGACAGCAATTTTGCAGACGAGGCAAGTCGATTACATCGACCTCAGTGCTCAACTGGTACTTGCTTTACCGACTCCGAAAGGATCTAAGGCAAAGTAAACCACGGCGGTGTCTGAACTCAAAAAAAAAGACGGTTGAAACGTTGCGAAGCATTTTCCACAAATACAAGTTTGAAGCATCAGTAAGCTTATACGTGGTCGCTTGACTTGCTAAAAATTGTTGGTTAATATCTATCAAATTAATTCTTACCGCTTAATTGATATATAAACTAGAACCAGATACATATTATAAGAACGAATGTCACAACTAGGAAGAGTTTGGTCGTAGGCCTACTAAATAAAGCGCAACGTAGAGCTAAAGAACGAGAACAACAAGCTGTTATACATCTCTACAAGTATCTCTACAAGTATCTCATTAAATAAGTTTACTTCAATGACCCGTCAATCATGGAAACATATTTGCGTTAAATGCCAAATGCCACAATCGCTTAAACTCTCATGTGAATTATCAGCACTATAACGCTATAACTGCATTAGTGTTTGCTCAATTTAACTCAGTAAATTATCAATTTTATAAATGAGTTATGCTGAATAAATTATCCTTAGCTTGGGTAGAAAAAATACAACCCAAACTAAGGGGTGATGGTGGGTGGCGAAAACTGTGATTAAGAATAAAATGTATTGCTATTTCGATTCGTTGAGGTGTTGGATAGATTGCATCGTATTCGTTCCGATACTCGGTATTGAGTCTGCATACTGCCGAGGGGTTAACTATGCCTTTTATCCTTTCGGACTCGACTCAGTAAACCACCATCCCCACACTGAGGTTGAATCCCCCTCTTCCTCCTCATCTTCTTCTTCTTCTTCTTCTTCTTCTTCTTCTTCTTCTTCTTCTTCTTCTTCTTCTTCTTTTTCCTCCTCCTCCTCCCCTTCCTCCTCTTCCTCCTCCTCCTCTTCCTCCTCCCCTTCCTCCATCCCTTCCTCCTCCCCTTCCTCCTCCCCTTCCTCCTCCCCTTCCTCCTCCCCTTCCTCCTCCCCTTCCTCCTCCCCTTCCTCCTCCCCTTCCTCCTCCCCTTCCTCCTCCCCTTCCTCCTCCCCTTCCTCCTCCTCCCCTTCCTCCTCCTCCCCTTCCCCTCCTCCTCCTCCTCCCCTTCTCCGCCTCATCCCCCTCTCCCATTCTCCCCCTCCCCCCCTCCTCCTTCAATAAACAAAAAAGGATATGAGCTACGTTCATTTTATAAAATGCAATTCATAAGTAGAAATTAGCCGACAAAATCAGCGCCGTTACCGGTCACAGAACCGGCAAAACATTTTAAATGCGGCCATTAAGATTTTACATGTTAAAATATCATTCGACATTACTTACGAACGCAGAAATAGAAACACCTGACATCCACTAATGGACTAATTCGTCTAAAATTACATAATGTACTAATAACGTAATATGCAAAACACAAAATAAATAAAAATTTATGAGGAAAATATTGTGACTTAGAATATATATGCATGAATATATACATATAAGTATGTATGTATATTTATACATAGGTACTTATATTTATGTGTGCATACACTGCGAGTATGAATTCAAAATATTTTGGGAATGTTCAAGCGACGTTTTACATATTGGTAACCTCATGCGCCCACGCGGACCCACATAGGCCTATACATGATTAGAAATATATGTACTTACATACAGACTTGACGGACACACGCACTCATACACACACACGTACACACAAGCACACGCACACACACACATAAACACAAACACACACTCGCGCACACACACATGTATATAATGAGTCAGAAAGAGAAATAGAGATTTAGAGAGAAAAATATATTCATAGATTGATAGAGATAGAGAAAATACGTCAATTCATATATAAGTACATGTAGGCAGTGTGACAACTTTACTAAATACTTAGGGAATAACCCAGCGACGCGTATGAAAATTCCAAGCTTTGATTTGAAAACTGACTTGTTTGATTTATATTCTTTCTTCTTGAAGTGATTTCGTCTTATAGGAGGTCACGACTAGACATACATATATACATAAACACACACATACATGTGCATGTATGTGTATATTTGTGTTACTGCACACATTCTCTAAGTTCATACGGATGTTTACATGTTTGAATGTGATCTTATGACTTTTCATATTGGAACATATGCGTGAAAACACGCACGTATAGCCCCCAACACACACACACACACTCAATCTCTGTCTCTCTCTGTCTCTGTCTCTCCCTCTCTCTCTCACTTTTTCAGACATACAACCTATTTTATATAATTCTGCACAGGCCGTGTTGTTTAGAATCTCGCTTTGCAATCACATGGTTTCAGGTTCAGTTTCATTGTGCTGTATCTTTGGGAATTGGCATCTCACTATAGCTCCAGACCAGCCAAAATCAGAATTTGAAATCAGAACGTAAAGCAGACGAATGGCTGCTAAGCATTTTGTCCGACGTGCTAACGATTTCCTAGTTCACCGCCTTAATATATTAATCTTCAGAATAGAGTAAGGCAGCGTACTGGCAGAACCGTTAGTACACCCAGCAAAATGTTTAGTGGCATATCAGCCTTCTTTACGTTAAAATAAGTTCAAATAAGTACCAGCTAAGCACTGGAGTCGATGTAATCGACTTAAGCTTCCTTCAATATTGCTGGCAGGGTGCCAAAATGTGATACCAATATCCAGAACAGAGTGGAGGTGGTAAGCTGGCAGAATTGTTAGCACATGGGGTAAAGTGCTTAGCGGCATTTCCGCAACCTTTACGTTCTGAGTTCAAATTACACCAAGGTCGACTTTGCCTTTCGTCATTTCGGTGTCGATAAAGTAAGTACGGGTTCAGAACTGAGGTCGATATAATCGACTTATCTCTTCACTTGGAATTGCTGACCTTGTGCCAAAGTTTGAAATCTATAATCAGAGCAGAGTAAGACAGTGAGCCGGTAGAAATGTTAGCACGTTGGACAGAAATGCTTAGGCGATATTTCTTCTGACTCTTTATGTTCTGATTTGAAATTCAGCCAAGGTCGACTTTACCTTTCATTCTTTCGGGGTTCACAAGTTTTGGGGACACGCCAAGCGAACAGTTGTCCTGTTTGTTCACCAACTGATCCTGGCAGAAATATTTCTGGTCTGCTTGAGTTTGTTCAAAAGCTCCGTAGTGCGGTCTTTCCTATTGTCCTTGATGGCTTGGTATAAAAATTGACCCTTCGTCATCTGTATGAAGAATACCGAATGTCTTCACGCACTATCTGCTTGATAAGAAACTCAGACACTCCCACATCTCTGGTGATGAACATGATTGACCTATAGGGAGCGTTGTCAATCATAGCCTGGATCTCACCAACAAATTCAGGAGTTCTTTTCTTATCAGAAAAATCAGAATAAGTATTCCGAGTTGCCGTACCTTCGCAATCACCATTAGACTCATTCAACTCTTTCCGAATCATCTGCACTGTCCTCAGATTGTCACGCAAACACTCTGAAATTTACGTATTGGAGCTTCGAGCGCGAATGCTAAGCAGCACAGCATGTCGCTTCTAAATTTCTGACAGGATGCTTTGCATCATGGTGCAGATGGTGCCCAACGGACCCTACTATATCTTACAGACGACAAAATCAAAAACAAACAATGCGCATGCTTGAAATTAAAAATACAAAATGGCGATAATTTATTCGTCGTACCATCTATGTATATGCATGTTTGTATGTCAGTGCCACTATGCAGTTTGTACGTATACGTGCATGTCAATAAGTACGTACGTATTTGTAAACGTGTACACTTGTTTGTATGGTTATAATTGCATGTAAATACTACAAATGTTTTACATAGTTTTACAAATGTATGCATCTACATATGTATGTGTATTTATATATTTACGATTCTTCGTAGGTATGCGTAAGGTCCGATTCTCATGCTTAAAGTAATATATATATTGAAATCTTGACACTTTCGCCCTGAGGGAAATTGCTTCAAAGCGCTAAGTAATATTTCAGGCATTTTAAGGATTTAAAAGAAAACAAATATTTGGTGAAAATATTGCAATTTATAAGGAAAAAATGTAAGTTAGGTAAAATAAATAGAACTAATATGACAAAATCTATACATATAGAAGAAAAATATATTTCTACTTGAATATTTCGCAGGAGTTTGTTGATACGAATTTGGAATTTGGTCAATTACTAGTATTAGTGAACAAAACATTCGCGCACGCGTGTATGTGTGTATGTATGTATGTGTGTGTATGCATATGTGTCTATGTATGCATATCGATATCTCTGTATGTTCGCATGTGTGTATACATATGTGTGAAAATAAATGACACCCACTGCCGCCAACATCAAATATCCCGTACCCT
Source organism: Octopus bimaculoides (assembly GCF_046866305.1). Lineage (NCBI taxonomy): Eukaryota > Metazoa > Mollusca > Cephalopoda > Octopoda > Octopodidae > Octopus > Octopus bimaculoides. The sequence goes on from NC_142928.1 coordinate 83,020,331, forward strand.
CCGGTACCCTTATTTCATGCTTCCTCCCAAGATCCTTAACCCTGAAAACACCGGATGACACTCGTCTCTGCTTGTAATTTACATCTACCGCGATACTCTCCTCGCTCCTCTAGTTGCTGCTCTCCCTTCCTACATCCATGACACCAAATATGGTCCCCACCTATTCTATTCTTTCTCCGTCTCTTCTAATCCCACCTGTCTCATTCTCATCAGGACTGCAAACTCTCTATACACCGTTGTCCTTCGGTATCACTTTTTGTCCCAGTACTTCATCACTTTCGTTTACTCGAGTTTGCATTCACACTTAATTGATTTTCCCTCGCGGACAAGATTTACGAACTGGCCACTATACTCGGCCAAACATACCAGCGACTGATGTGATACCACTTCTCTCTCCCGCAAGGATCTAAGCACTTTCATTTTGTTCGTCAGCTCTTTTCGCCGTGCACTCTAGGTTTACGTTACCATCTCCGATACTGCACTTCATTTCCTCGACATCACTGTCTCTGCTGACTACACTTCTACTAACCTACTGACTCCCAATCCTCCCTTAATGTTTCTTCCTCGCTGTCCACTTACAAGCGCTCCATCTTCTATTTCAAATTCCTCCGTGTATGCCACTTCTGCATCAATAACCACGAATTTGAGAACCAGGTTCGACATATAACACATCTCTTCATTTGACGTAGTTACCCACTCTCCGTTATCAAACATACTCTATCCTGTGTCTATGCTATTGATCACATATCATTTCTCACACCCCCAAGTACGGAATCCAACCCACAACATTCCCTTTCCCATTAATTACTACCCTACCAACCCGTCCCTAAAAGGTATCATCCTCCACTTTTTCGGTCAGCGAAAATATGACTCGGCGACCTCTAATTTCCTCCTTATTACACCAATTCCTTCCTTTAAGTGTTCCTGCAACCTCCGCAGCCTGTTTTTACATCGATCCTCCTTCTCCACATTGCGTTTCCTCCTAGACATTCCTTGCTCCCGTCACGCTGCCATATATACCCTTTCTCAATACCTCTACAATCGGTGGAATCAAACACTGTACTTTCTATGTTTACCTCTTCTTTCATTGCATCTCAAATAGACTGGTATATACGTTAGAATCTTACCCCTGTAATCTTATATCGGGCGAAGCGGTCACCATCAAACTGACAGGTTCACGGAGTATGTCAGTGACAACGTATAAGGTAACGGGTCAGCTTTCTCTCGATATTTCTTTTTCGCAGACCATTTGCCGAAGCCATTTGGCTTTTGGCGTGAATTCTACCACTATACCCCTCAACGTTCACCTTCAGAGAAAAAGTACCTTAGGAATGAGAACCCAGGTTCGAAATGTCCCCAAGACATCCGATGAAAGCTGGAGGGTATATCTGCCGAAACGTTGTGTTAACAACAAACAAGATGAGGAAAATATCGTCAAATGTAAATAATGTAAATAATGTAATACAATATTTGTCGAAACTTGTCCTTTTTAGGTTGCTTTTTCAGTAACTGATTGTCCATTGCACACACACACACTCTCTCTCTCTCTCTCTCTCTCTCTCTCTCTCTCCCGCTCTCTACCTACCTACCTACCTACCTACCTACCTACCTACCTACCTACCTATCTATCTATCTAGCTAGCTAGCTAGCTATCTGTCTATTGTCTGCGTGCGCGCATAGGTGTAAAAAGTGTCAGGCATAGGTGTAAATGCTTATAAACACACCTACATGTGATAGTTCTAGTCACTGCATGTCATATATTTAACGTAAGGTTAAATATATAATTAACTTGATGCAAGTAATATAAAGAATTTCAATACATAGTAGTGTTAATAAATGTACCTTTTGAAACAACAAAATATATTGTGTATATACGAAAAGCAAAAACATTCTACTGGTCATTTAGATCCATCCATACATAAATATACACACATACACCCTTCCGTACTTCTTATCCGTCCGTCCGTCCCTCTATTCATACACACATAATACTCTCACGTCTATACACACCAATAATCACGAACGTAGTGGAGGCGCAAGGGCCCAGTGGTTAAGGCAGAGGACTCGCGGTCATAGGATCACAGTTTCGATTCCCAAACCGGGCGTTGTGAGTGTTTATTGAACGAAAATACCTAAAGTACCACGAGGCTCCGGCAGGGGATGGTGGTGAACCCTGCTGTACTCTTTCACCACAACGTTCTCTCACCCTTTCTTCCTGTTTCTGTTGTGCCTGTAATTCAAAGGTTCAGCCTTGTCACACTGTGTCACGCTGAATCTCCCCGAGAACTACGTTAAGGGTACACGTGTCTGTGGAGTGCTCAGCCACTTGCACGTTAATTTCACGAGCAGGCTGTTCCGTCGATACTGGAACCCTCGTCGTCGTAAGCGACGGAGTGCCAACCAACCAATCACGAACGTAGGAATACTTTTATCGCATCTGCACAGGGCATACAAACTGTTGCATATAACAGCAATAAAATAGACATATATTCGACGACGTGATTCTCATAAAGCAGCGAGCTGGCAGAAACGTTAACACGCCGATGAAATGCTTAACGGTATTTCGTCTGTCTTTACGTTCTGAGTTCAAAATTCCACCGAGGTCGACTTTGCCTTTCATCCTTTCGTGGTCGATAAATTAAGTACCAGTTACGTACTAGGGTCGATCTAATTGACTGGCTCCCTCGCCCAAGATTTCGCGCCTTGTGCCTAGAGTAGAAAGGAATATGTTTCTCATTCCTGTTTTTGCAAGTTGAATTCACACAAAAACGCTCCCTTTATTTCGCTTTTGAAATGTTTCATTTTTTTCTCGTAATTGTAACGTTTGTTGTTGTTCTTGAATTTGTTTTACTGTTTTAGTGAGAGTTTATTTTTTAAAGTGTCTTTATTTTTTTTTTTTTAATTCTCTCTGTGTGTATGTGTTCTTTTAGTTTGCGCTCCTACCTATCCGTTCTTTGTATAGACAAGCTGAAAAAATCTCTCTGTTTCACTTGTCCTTCACCCTCTCTTCTACAAACATTTACTTATTCCGTTTAACCGCAACCCTTCCATTTCATTTCATTTCACATATACACATTTGAAGTATACACCATCTTGCATTCACTAGCACGCACACACACGCTCACATACGCACACACACACACACACACTTGTGTGTACGCACGAAGACAAGCATAGACACACACACACACACA
>NC_142928.1:83033524-83036024 GCF_046866305.1 Octopus bimaculoides
TATATTTTACTTAAAGTGTTATAGTATAAAGTGTTTTACTTAAAGCGTTATAGTGCAGTACTGTACTTTTATTCATTATTTTATTAAGTTTTAGGCGTGGAAATGCTTCGCAGAAACCCGCGATATACTGAGGTGTCCACGATATAAATTTACATACATTAGCCAGGAAAATCCGCGATGTACTGAGTGCGCGAAAGGTGAACAGTAATATGGCGAGGGATTACTTTATATATATATTAAAGAGAAACTTTTTGGATAAGAACAGAGCAAGTGGAGATGAGACATATAGTAACCAGTATGCTTTATGTAGCTCTTCGCTGTTATTTCATACAAAGGAAATATGGTTTTAATACACATTTCACTATGTAAATAATTGCATTGCAGTCCGAATAACTGGTGGTTACCAATCACACATGACAAGACTTCTGGAAAATTGCTGTAGGTTGATCAGACAATAAGATACTTATTAACTTGGCAGTTTTTCATCTTAATTTACTATAATCAAAGTGTAAACTCACAAAAATGTTCATCATTTGGCGACAATTATTTATAGTTCAGGTAAAGAAAAGATTTTAAGAACACTAAGAAGGAATTATAAATAATTAGTTAAAGAAGAGCGTGTACTGAAAAAATTGATATAGCATATTAAATGCAACTTTACAGCTTTATACTTTTCTGCACATACATAAATATTTATGTGATTTATAAATTTACAGAAATCCATAAATATCTGAAAAAACCCCCACTAGTTATTGGAAGAAATTTCAGTTATATAATGGCTAGAAATCTGATTCCGATTGTAATATCTATACTTGTTTCCTTTCCAGATTGAATACCATTCTGGTCCCGAGAGTTCAAAAGAAAGCTAGATGTTTTGAAGTATATATCTTCTTTTCTAAATTTCTAAATTTCTTTTCTAAATTTCTTTTCTAAATTTAACAAGTACGCCATTGTGTTATTTTCTCTCACTCTATTGATGAAGAGAAATAGCAAATTATGTACCGGAGTAAAAATGGTAGCGTACACATTAACATAAAATCAATTGACTTTGTCTAGAATCAACAAAACCAGTCTTTCCTGCAGCAAACATAAGAGAAAATAATTAAACATGGATTAAATTTTTTTGTTATTGCACATCAGGTGAATAAATTTCAAACGAAAATATCGCTAACAATTATTTGTGGTCCATAAAAGTCATTGCTGTCATAAAGTAGACCAAGCATGAACTTACTTGGCAGCAAATATCTTTTAAGACTATTAGTGGTAGCCATTATCGCAAATATGTGAGAGTTATAATATGGTATGTCTAGTTATGATATTGTTCAACAAGAAACTGTATACGAACAGCAAGTGAGGAGCCTTGATAAACCCTTAGAGAAGTTCAACATATAAAATCTAGACCCTCGTTTGTTTGGATGGGAGTCTATAAAAAAATATCCTTTCATGTCTACAGTTAGCAGCATGCCTTTTCTCTTTATACATTCCATGTATGGCCGTTCCAAAAAATCTCTCATTCTCAATCCCATGTGGGATAACTTTACATTGAATCTTTAGGACAGCAGAAAGACGATTAGAAAAAAAAGTAGCGGATATCATAGGAAATTTGTGATTCGTTTCACTCAATATGGTTTCGTATAAGTTGTCGGCATTAATTCGAAAGGGGAAAATAATAATCATCTAACAACGATACGTATCTTCTATATACCGTACAAAATCGCTCTGCGGGAAATCTTTAGAAATCATACGAGAATAATACCATATTAGATATATTTGTTTCAAACAGAGACAAATATTAAATATGTAAACAAATATGGAGATAAAAACACGTATAGAAATATGATATAAAGAAATTACAATAAGATACTAATATTGCAACTAACATACATTTCTAACATAGACTCATTGTAACTAGTATTGAAAGAGTGTAGTCTATATTATGATTCAATATCTAAATTACCATCAATTATATAGACCAGAAATAAAAGGAAAACAAAATAAACCTCAAGGGTTTTGAATATAAATTCTGGCGTCCGCTGCATTTTACAATCTAAAGTATGAACTTATGAAATTATCAGTAGGTACAAACACAGAAGAACAAGGAGTTTAGTATTACTTGTATCAATTTACATTTATCGATATATTCGTCGCAAACAATCACACACACACACACGTACACACACATGCACACACATGCACACACACATATGTACAGACAAAAGGTGAGAGATAAATATGCTCTGTATAGAAAACAAGCAGTAATGCTCAAAGGAATTTGAAGTTCAAGTCCAAAATGTTCATCTGGAACTGGGTTCACGACATCTAGAGTGGCTATAAGACAAATCCAAGGCAGATATGCATAATTAGGGTTGTTATATATATATATATATGTATAGTCTTTTACTCTTTTACTTTGACTGTGGCCATGCTGGAGTACCGCTTTTAGTCGAGCAAATCGACCCTAGGTCTTATTCTATCGGTCTCTAGTTACGGGGACGTAAAC
>NC_142928.1:83041024-83056024 GCF_046866305.1 Octopus bimaculoides
AGTGTTGGAGCTGTTGTTCCTTTGTTGTTAATACTTATATAGCTTTTAGTAATTTTTGGAACAAACAGCCTACAACTAGGATGTTTTAGCTTCTTTTGTTTTATTGTGTTAAACTTGTCATGGTGCGTGGAGAGAGTAATAGATTTCTGACTCTGGTTCTGTGTATGACCGTGAGTGTGTCTTGTGTGAATCATAAGATGATACAAAATGCATTAGTTTCTGTTATGTGTAGTTTGCAGTGGTTTGTGTGAATGTGAGTGTGAATAAATGGTATAAGCCGTGACAAATTTAATGTCTCATTTGTATACTAGTTTTGTAGTTTCTTTGTGTTCACGCAATATGGAGCTTCTTAATACTCATAAAGTGTTTGTCATTTACTCTATTCAATATGCTCTGTAAACTCTGTGAAGGCGCTTGGCCAACCCTTAAAAGCCGACTACTGGAAGTCATTTATTTCTTTCCGTGTATTTTAGTTTCTGATAAATATTTCTACATCTTGTTTTATCTTGCGATGTTTGCGTACTGTAGATTCATTATTACTGATGTAAAGCGATGAAGGACAGTGTCGATAAGCATGATATGAGAAACGTGTAGATTTGATATAAATATAAAGAACTAAGTTGTGCTTTTTCCAGGACTTTTAAATCTTTGATGTGTCTGAGTAATATAAAGAAAAGCCATTCCTTGTGTTAAGGTACAACTTAGTAGACTAAGAAATATATGAGAGGTTAAATAAATTCACTGCATTGTGAATTCAAATTTCTGTATTTAAACAGTCTCTAATTTTGTGTCAAATTTCATGTTATCTGTTACAGAACTTCCTAGTGTGATGTTAGTAATAATCCAGTATCGTATTCAAGGTACAGGTTTGTCTCTCATCAATTTAATGATAAAAACATGGACTTTTACATAAACGCTTCAGGAATTTGGAAATGCTTTTATATCTTACATATTATACCTAATTTGTTTAACAATCTACGTAGTTTCGAAACTGGATCGCAGATTCGAGTCACCAACACGACAATCGTAACATGGTGCCAGCATGTCTATGAATAATCTTACATTACACATAATGAATCCTTCTGTATATTGACTTTAACTCCCAATAGTATATTATATGTATTGTCATTTCATTTTGATTTTCCGTTTCTAATATCTTTTAGACACCAGAGTGTATTTAACAGTTTCATGTAAAATAATATTTCCATATATTATGCAATTGTGTTTAGTAATAAAGACACATGAAACATCCAATGAAAACATAACGAAAAGGTCAAAGTAGTTGGGTTCCTTGGCAGGAGATTTGATCTGTGATGGCGCATTGCAATTGAAGCAATTACACTATGGAAGAGGCATTTAAGTTACAGATATACTGTTACTATTATGTTCACTTTTGTATTATTTGGCAGTAGTAGTTTACTATATAATATCGTGCGAACATCTACGATCTGGTTACTGGCACAGATCCATCAGAAACAGAATAGATCAGTCATAACGAATCTAAAATATGCGTGTCAGCAATGACAAGTCAGAGAATTCTAAGCACCAAGTAAATCCTCTCTGCAATATTATATTATAAAAAAGATTATCTATTTTCATATGCATAAACTAAAAATACACACATACACACACGCGCACGCACACACATACACGCACGCACATATGCATATATATATTGCCTCTGTGTGTGTGTGTGTGTGTGTGTGTGTGTGTGTGTGTGTGTGTGTGTGTAAAGTATAATTATTAAAAAAATTGAAATCTCAACACGCCAGCCCATAAAAGAATGCTTTGCCATCTAAATTTTCGAGATGTTTTGTTTCGTTTGGGGAGACCACGGGGGGCAGCAGTATTCGAGGAGGAGAAAAGTGGAATGATGACAACTTGTTTTCTGGATCGGAAGGTTCTTAGGATCCAGGAGCTCATCCTACGAGCTATATCGATCTTATTGTTGATGTGCGCACTCCAACTGAGATTGTTATCAACAGTTATTCCTAGGTCTCTGATATTATTAAATGCTGTGAGAGGTTCCCCTAAAGTAAAAGAGTATGGTTGTTTTAGCATTTTTTTTTTCAAAAAGGCATCAGCTCAAATTTTCCTTCGTTTAGTTGCATTTTGTTTTTGCCTGCCAGTTGACTCACCGCATACATATATATATATATATATATATATATATATATATATATATATATATATATATATATCAGGCACTTGTCATTAGTAATTACTCAGGGTAGGCAGTTGGTGACTTTTATGTAGTAAAACACACAAAAAATAAGCGGGACACAGGCGCCCGACTGAGTTGACGGTAGATATACTTCTGTCTTTATAGCACATAAAGAATACGTTGATGTAGGTATGTACACAGTACGTGTGTTACAGAAGTACCATGTGTAGATTAAATACTGAGATTGAAAAGTAGGACCGCATTATGCTTACCTAATCTACAAAAAAATAAAATATTTTGCATTTTATGCTTAGTAATCAGAGTAACAACAAGAAGGATTAAATATATTTAAAAATTAGCATCACACATAATCAGACTCTTTACATCATATAGTATTAATTATGTTAACTACTTAAAAGAAATGCACCGCGAAGGAATGGTACAGCACATGTTTTGATGTGAATTATACAAATCTTATGAACGTAGCTCAGATATATAACGTAAGAATTTAAGGTCTATTACAAGTTACATCGCGAATCAAGTACATTTCTCCGAGAATATATCCCTCACGAATATTCTTGTTTAAAAGAGGAAACACACACACACACACACACACACACACACACACACACACACACACACACACACACACACACACACACACACACACATTACTTGTTAACATCGCATCTTATGTATTTGTATAGCGATTAGAAATGAATGAATGTAATAGTCGAGTGGGACGGAGAATGACAATCAACTGATGTCAGCCAGATTCATCACTTGAAGCAAGCCTTTTATATACCAATGACAAAGAAAGGCAGAGAAAAATATATATTTCCTCCTATATATAATAGGAAGAAATATAGGTTTGGAGTCTTATATACATGAGAAGAACTACAAACAGATACGAACATGCATACATACACACACATACATATATACACATATATACACACTAATATATGTGTGTGTATACATATGTATATATATATATGTGTGTGTATAACATCGTCCTTGTATAGGACTGCTACATTATGTTGGAAAATAAACTTTAATATTCGGTACTGTTACTCCATATCTCTCTCTCACAGAGATTTAAAACTCGCTGTTTCCCTCTTTACGAGATCAACGACTGTGTGTCGCTTAAAAAGTATATAGTATATATAAAGCTCGAATGGAGGAGATTATATGTTAAAATGGGGTATTGTTTTTATTATTTATGTTGCTATACAATTTGCTTCATACAGAAAGACTGAGTTATTCGTAACAGAAAATCGGAATAGTCAAATTTTAAACAAGAGTCTTGTTTAAGATAGGCATGACTCCAAGAACGAACACATAAGCATTTTTTTTTTTTTAGTTTTTATCCCACCTACTGACGAGTAAAAATTTGACTATTCCGATTTCCTATTATGAATATCTAAGTCTTTTTGTATGAAACAATTTGTATAACAACAGGAATAATAACTGTAATCCATTTTAGCATCTAATATTCTCCATTACCTAAATATGTATGAATTTGTTGAACTGTGTTTAATAAGTTAAATTATATACTGATTATTTCTATATAAGTTTTCATACCTGTATAAATTTACATTAGTAAATTCAAAAGTAAAGCATGTAAAGCAACGTTAGAAAGCTTTGGAAATGACTCCAATTAAGGGACAAACTCACATTCATCCATTAAAAAAATGTATATTTAAAAGTATATTTAATATATAAAGTTATATATAACTATATATATATATATATATATAAAGTTATATATATAGATATGTGTGTGTGTGTATGTATGTGTATTTGTGTCTGTGTTTTTCCCCACCGCCAGCGCTTGACAACCGATGTTGGTGCGTCTACGTGTCCGTAACCCTAGTGGTTCGGCAAAAGAAAACGATGGAATAAGTACAAGGCTTACAAAGAATATGTCCTGGGGTCTTTGACTAAAGCCCTTTAAGGTGATGCTTCAGCTTGGCTGCTGTCTAATCATTGAAGCAATTAAAAGATTTATAGAATAAAAGAATAAAAGAATATGTGTGTTTGTGTGTATGTATATAGGTATGTATGTATGTATGTATGACTATATTTACATGAATGCGAGTGTATAAACATCTGTTTGTTGGCCTGGGTATAAGTGTTAGTCTTGTGAGCCCGAACGTGTGTGCCTGTTTGTAAATGTTCCTTTGTCTGTTTATTACGAGAATGATGTACATAGTACGATGAACAAAAAATTATCAAACGATGTTAGTAGATTCATTAAAACCCGAGTTTGTCTGTGTAATTGTAGACATCTTTAAATGTTTCCCTTAGTTTCGCTGGCGTCAAGGAACAGTCAGCGAAGCTTCATACTGGCTGGGTATTGACATATAAAATGGCCGTCTTTGTTTAAAGCGGCCAGCAGTTAGTATCCTTAGATGCTTATTGTAATCTGATTTAGACTGATAAACTGTTATGTTTATTTCTATTATCTCTCACCATTTGATACTTATATATTCACCAAATCAAAACAGTATAAACAGTTTGGGGTGGAATTCAAACATATTTGAACTTTATCACCGGACCAACTTCTGTGATATTTCAAATCAACATTTTTTCCTCTACTGATGTTACCTAAAATAAATGTCGTGAAGAATTCTCTTCATTTCAGTTACTTTCTTTTACTACGTTGTTACTTTTTTGTCGCCGTTGATTACAGATGCTTTTATTGTTGTTGGCGTTGGGCTCCTCTTCTTCTTCTTCTTCTTCTTCTTCTTCTTCTTCTTCTTCTTCTTCTTCTTCTTCTTCTTCTCCTCTTTCTTCTTCTTCTCCTTCTCTTTCTCCTTCTCCTTCTTCTTCTTCTTCTTCTTCTTTTTCTTCTTCTTCTTCTTCTTCTTCTTCTTCTTCTTCTTCTTCTTCTTCTTCTTCTTCTCCTCCTCCTCCTCCTCCTCCTCCTCTTCCTCCCCACATCTTTGTTCTTCTGCATGCATTTCTTTCATCGCATTTTTGTATTTTTTAAAAATATTTTTTCCTAATCATAGCAGTCGTATCCATCATCATCATCAGCGTTGGTGCAGTCATCATCATCATCATCATCATCATCGTCATCATCGCCGCCGCCGCTGCCGTCGTCGTCGTCGTCGTCGTCATCACTCACTACATCCCAAAGTGATGAGTCTGCACTTCTCTCGGCCTGTTACAGTCGTGAGAAAAGCTGTTGCCTTTAAGAATTGAATAGCATGAGATTCTAAGGACTAGAAATGCTTCGCGTGCCCTGTGTGCTTCTATTTTGTGCGTGTATGTGTGTGCGTGAGTGCACGCACGTGTGTGTATGTGTGCATGTGCGTGTGTGTGTGTGTGTGTGTGTGTGTGTGTGTGTGTGTGTGTGTGTGTGTGTGTGTGTGTGTGTGTGTGTGTGTGTGTGACTGTGTGTGTGTGTGTGAGAGCTTATTAGTGCATTTGTCAAATTTTCAAGATCCTACTACGAAGCAAGGAGAGAGGCAAAACTATTGCTGTACACAGTTGCTCAGAGACAGAAACCAAATACGAGAATTTCGGTTAGATGTGTTAATAGTAACGTTGACCGTTGGTCTTCGACTTGTGGGACAAAATATGTGCATGTATTTTGCACGCAGATAACTTGCAACGTGTAGTCGAGTATGGAATATACGGATGCCCAGATCATGAAGTGGGTAAATGTTCTGGATTACCTTATTGTTTTAGGAACCCCCAGCCGGCAAAAGAGCTACTACTAGTCTGTACAGAAGTGTAACGCATTGAGGGAGTCGGTGGTGATTGAATTACGTGTCACATACGTTGCTTGATACTACGTAGGTGGCACTTTCTGACCTTTCTGCCTGTGGTTTCGAACTGAAATATATATATGTTTGTCTTATGATTTTTAATCAATCATAATATATTGTATTGCGCTTTTGTGTAATTACGTCCCTTATGTTTTGGGTGCGCGCGCGTGTATATGTTCATCTCTCCTATTTTATAACAATTTCTCTACGACATACATCCACAAGTAATTGCAAATTATCATCATCATCATCATCATCATCATCATCATTATTATTATTATTATTATTATTATTATTATTATTATTATTATTATTACTACTACTACTACTACTACTACTACAATAATTATTAAGGCGGTGAGCTGGCAGAATCGTTAGCACGCCGGGCGAGGTGCTTATCGGTATTTCGTCTGCAGCTACGTTCTGAGTTCAAATTCCGCAAAAGGTCAGTTTTCCCTTTCCCCATTTCGGGGTCGATAAAACGAGTACCAGTTGAATACTGGGATCGGTGTAATCGACTCATTCCCTCCCCGCAGATTGGTGCTCCTGAGGAAAAAATTGAAACTATTATTATTATCATTATTATTATCATTATTATTATTATTATTATGACAACACGGATGCTTTCTTTAGTATTTAATGTAAACATAAATGAAACTTAGATCATGAAAACTTTCCAAAAAAACTTTGGTAATTTTTGTCGAGTTATAATTTATATTTGTATTTAGCATAGCACACACACACACACACACACACACACACACACACACACATGTACACGTTCATACATAGAAACCCACACGCACACAGACACACACACACACGAACATTAACGAGAATAGCAGGGTAAAGATCTAAGTATATAGTTTTCAACAACCTTACAACACTTCATCATGTTTACAATGTTTCCAACAATATGGAGTTGAATCTCGTCCTTTATAATATATTTGTTTAGTCGTATTTTTGAAGTTCCTGAAAAATATGTCGCCTACATTGAACAGAATTGTTTCTTTTAGATCTTTTAAATTCACAATACGTATCTGGATTTTAAACGTTTCTGCATAAGTAATTTTCTCAGGCAGTTAGAATCTTAGTGAAAAATATAAAAAGTAACCATACTGAATTCCTTGATGGTATTCAGAATTCGGGCTCATTAGCAATAATATGCAATCGTATGTGTTTGTAGTAATATATAATATTTAATGAATACAGTGGTCACTTAGATCGGTACTCTTTTATTCTTTGTGAGCCTGGTACTTATTCTATCGGTCTCTTTTGCTGAACCGCTAAGTTACGGGAAGGTAAACACACTAACATCGGTTGTCAAGCGATGGTGGGGGACAAGCACAGACACACAGATACACACAGGCATACACGCATATGTATGTATATATATATATATATATATATATATATATATATTTAATCAAAATAAGCAACAGGATATCAAGAGGTGATGCAGTATGTCCGTTTCAAGCGGCTCCGTTTAATTCAACAATGCAATCATTACATCAATTTAAATGCACGGCTATCCTCAGGTGCATAAATAAATAGAATTTCTTTAATCAGTTGGACATATTAATGTATATATATATATATATATATATATATATATATATATATATATATATATATATATATTCGACGGGCTTCTTTCAATTTCCATCTGTCAAATCAACTCAGAAAGCTTTGGTCGACCAGTGAATAAAGTGGCACACAGTGGGACTGAACCCGAAACCAAGTGGTTGGGAAGCATATAGATAGATAGATAGATAGATAGATAGATATTCTTTTATTCTATTATATGCTTCAGCCCTAAGGCTGTGGCCATGCTGGGACACCGCCAGTGGTATATATAGATATTGATATACATTATATATATATATATATATATGTATATATATATATATATATATATATATATATATATATATATATATATATATATATATATATATGCATATCTATCAATCTATCTATCTATCTATCTATCTATCTATCTATCTATCTATCTATCTATCTTTCTATCTATCTATATCTATCTATCTCCTTCTCTCTCTCTCTCTCTCTCTCTCTCTCTCTCTCTATATATATATATATATATATATATATATATATATATATATATATATAGAGAGAGAGAGAGAGAGAGAGAGAGAGAAAGATTGTATGTGTGTCTCTTTGTATTACGATGAAATCATAATTACAACGGAGAGGGTTACAAAAACGCTTATATAGTTAGAAATAACGCATACACACACACACACACACACACATATACACACACACATACACACACACACACACACATGCCTAGGACATAGGTTGAAATCAAGGTGCAGAAAATACCACAGGTAGAGTAAATTAGTGTCTGCTACTCAGAGTTTCACGTAACGGATCGTGAGACATTCGTGCATGTTTTAAGCAATGATACAGGTTATAAATGTACATAAACATTATTTATTAGATGCTGAACGTATAAACATTTTGGACTTGCGTGTACAGGGCTCTATTAACTTGCGGGGCAACATGAATTTGCCGGATGGAAACGATTTTCTATAAAGAAAACTATAATCAATAAAAGTGAGTCGAAATTGTATCTACAACTGAACTACATAAGTCGCTTAAGTACTTGCAATATATATATAATAGATGCAACGAGGGAATGCAGTCTCTTAGAAATTAAGATCTTATGAAACATATGTTGTAAAACATAAGCATTAAAATTGAAAATTAAATCGTGGCTGAATAAGCGTCACGAAAATCACGTAAAAGATAAATTCAAAAATGAATATATAAACTTACTATAAAGCAAAAGAAGTTGTTCACATGGAAGACAAAGAAATACATAGAAGGTTTTAAAGAAAACAAGGGACATAAAAGAGGCAGAGATAAATTAAATGAGAAGAGAACAGCAAAAGACAAGGCAATATTAAAATGAGAGATAGAAGCTAAGTTAAAACGCTGAGAATTAGAATTACAAGTGTAGAGTTGTCATGCATGAACAGAAATACAGTTCATTCGGTAGTGGAAGCGATTGGAAAATGTCAAATAAACAGTGAACTCAGATAGACATAAAGGTACGTTGGAGTCAAAGAAATATCAAAGACAATATAAGCATAGTAAAAAAGCAATCACAATTAAAGGAATGAAATTCAGTTTCGATATATGGGAAGATGGGGAACAAATATGCGTAGGGAATGTAAAACAAAAATACATAAATCCAATTAATTGAAGTTTGCAAAGATATTTTTTAATGAATAATAACATAAAATGATAAACAGGTGGTGTCAAAAAGTTCCCGGACTAGTTCTGTAGTGCATCAACAGATGGCAGCACACAGCTACGTGCGCAGAGCTAGAAGTGACCTTCATGAGGCAGTGTGCCGTGTGATATCGCTGTGTTGATTTCGCAAGTTGTGAAATTTGTGTTTTTGTGATTACGTGTATGCTGTAGTATGCGATTTTGTCATGTGAATTTTTGCTTTAAACCTAGGAAGTCTGCTACAGGGACTTCTAGCATGCTTCGGCAAGATTACGGCGACGAGGCAATGGGGCGTACGCAATGCTTCAAGTGGCGCGGGCGCTTCAAAATCAGAAGAACGTCCCTGGAGACCTGAACCTGACGTGAGCGTCAGCCCCGGAAATGTGATATTGTTCATCAAAAATGTCAGCCCCGGAAATATGATATTATGCATCAAAAATTCGTCGCCTAGGGCCAGACAGTCAACCGAGAGTCATACTATGACGTTTTGAATCATTTGAGGGAGAACATTTAGCGAAAGGGACCGGATTTGTGGTACCGGAAGAATTGGATTCGTCGTTGAGCTCTCCTCACGCGTGAATTTCTCGCCAAAAGAAACATGGTATCACCTCTGCAGCTGCCCTGTTCGCCAGATTTATCACCTGTAGAGTTCCATCTCTTCCCCAAGATGAAAATGCAGCTCAAAGTCCCCGTTTTAACACCGTTGTCAAGATCCAGAGCGAATCGCAGAAGGTTATGACTTGCTTACGGAAAATGACTTCGAGGCCGAATTACAAAAGTGTCAGGAACGTTGGGACGGGTTTCTTGCTACGCAAGATGTCTATTTCAAAAGGGATGATGTTAAACTTAGGTAAATAAGTAATTTTTTTATTAAACATTATTAATCCTGGAACTTTTTGATACCACCTCATATATGAATATATATTTATATACACCTGTATGTGTGTGCGTTTGTGTGTGTATAGATGAGTGTATGTACATACACAGACACAAACACACACACACATCTATGTGTGTATGCATATATATATACATATATATATATATATATATATATATATATATATATATATATATATATATATATATATATATATATATATATGCATAGATACACATCCATGTATAGATGATTATCAACGTATATAAATCAAGCATTAAAATATATATTCATATTTGATATGAGAGAAAAGAGGCAAGCAAACAAAAACAAATGACATGATCTAAGCTAATTCAAAAAGCATGAGTCTTACATCATAAAACCTTATGTTCTTTATTCTCATAAATGTATATCTATATTTAGTTATTTTATTGTTATTATGCTTGAGTAGTCTAACTTGATGTAACAAGCTGTCGAAACTTCTCCAAGGTCTTGTAGAATCGTCCAACACGGACTTTTATTAGAATTCCAGATTAAATAACATAGAAGATAAAATATTTATTTTACAGAGTATGAGAACCACCGCATTACTAATACTGATGTTAATACTAATAACAAAACAGATGATGATAATAATAATAATAATAATAATAATAATAATAATAATAATAATAATAATAATAATAATAATAATAATAATAATAATGATAATAATAATAATAATGATAATAATAATAATAATAATAATAATAATAATAATAATAATAATAATAATGATAATAATAATAACAGTGGCAGTAGTAATAATGTTTTCACTGTTGTAAGGATTAGCGGTTACAGAATTGCTTTGTTTATTTTACCCCAAATTTCCAACTTGTAAAATGGCGTTTGAAATGGTAGCCAGAAACCTTATACAGAAGGACCACGTGTTAAACGTATATACGTACGTCGCTCTCTCTTTCTCTCTCTCTCTCTCTCTCTCTCTCTCTCTCTCTCTCTCTCTTTGTACACACACACGCACACACACACACACACATACTGACATGTATGTATATCTGTATATGTTTATATATATATATATATATATATATATATATATATATATATATATATATATATATATATCCATGTTGTTGTATGTATATATTTAAATATATATCTACTTCAGGGCTGTAAAAACAGTTGCAGTGGTGAATCTTAGATTATTTTCCTTATCATTTTCATTTAAAGTCTTATCATGGCGTTTATAAATGGATAAATAAAGGTTTATAATGATTTAGATAGAGATTTTCTACATCAATTCCAAACACATCTATGCTCAGTTTTAGAAAGACTGATATGGGTGTGAAATGTTGTCTAGATTATAAGTGGTACTACGAAGAAACGAAGAAACGGAGCTAAGAATTTAGGATAATTTCAACTGCTGTGAAAACTATGGTCTCTGGATCAAAATAACATAAACGTATGTAATAGATTAAGCAGTAGATCTTTAAGCTGAATACATAATAATAAAATAAAAATAGTTATAACTATTCCTATTCTAATTTTAAGCCCCCGCTTCTCCTCTGGTTTCAGACCTAAGTTACTATCTAATAGGAATTTTAATCCAATATCTACATATTACTTACACCTTCTTAAAATGAAAAAAAAAAAAGGAATTATTTCAAGCCCTATCGATATTTTATAAAATTTTTATAGTGGCTGTGTGGTAAGAAGCTTGCTTCCAAGCCACATAGTTCCGAGTTCAGTCACTCTGCATAGTACCTTGGGCAGGGTGTCTTCTCTATAGCCTCGGGCTTACCGAAGCGTTGTGAGTAGATTTGGTTGGAGGAAACTGAAGGAAACTCGTCGTATATAAATATGTGTGTGTATATGTGTCGTGTTTCTTTGTGTCGTTGTTCATCCCTCATCACCTCTTGACAACAGGTGTTGGTGTGTTTGCGTCCCTGTAACTTAGCAGTTCCGCAACAGAGACATATAGAATAAATACTAAGCTTAAAAAGAATAAGTCTTGGGGTCTATTTCTTCAACTAAAACCATTGAAGGCGGTGCTCTAGTATCACCGCAGCGAAATGACTGAAACAAGTAAAACAAGTGCAAAAAAATATGTGTGCATGTGTGTATCTCTGTATGTGTGTGTCAGTGTGTGTGTGTGTGTGTGTGTGTGTGTGTGTGTGTGTGTGTGTGTGTATACACGCACACATACAGATAGTTGCAGGATTCATTAGCATCTTGGTGCATCAGCATATATAACATCAGAACTGGCTGGGTATCTCAACATTCTTTTCTACTCAAGGTATAAGGCACGAAATTTTGGGGGAAGGGGGCCAATCAATTAGATCGACCCCAGTACGCAACTGCTACTTAATTTATCGACCCCCAAAAAGGATGAAAGGCAAAATCGACCTCGGCGGAATTTGAACTTAGAACGTAAAGACAGACGAAATACCATTAAGTAGTTCGCCCGGCGTGCTAACGATTCTGCCAGCTCGCCGTCTTCTGGGTATCTCAACATTGAATTCACAGTGAGGTAAAGGAACCATGAGGTGCCATGTGTTGATAGTATACCTACAGGTATGTAGATATTTAGATACCACAAAGCAAGATGCAGTTGTTGAAACTCTCGTATTTCGTTGTTGTTGAGAGTTTGAGAAATAAAATGTTCCCGCATAGGATGCTAGTTTACTGGCGATTGTAAGCTTTATGTTTCTCTTTGTTTTCCTACAAAGTAATTAAAATCAGCAGTGGCTAACCTCGGATACATCTTCGCACTAGGGGAACGGTAAACGAATAGGGGATGGGTAAACCATCAGACCGCTCTGGGTGTATAGCCAGGTCTATCTTCAGAAGGATACAATCCTTCAAAAAATAGGCCTCTGCACCTGAAATATGAAGGTTTTTAAACAACTTTGTGCATTGTTAGAAGCTTTCCTCATTTGTTATTTCATTAATTATTTTACTTCTGTATTACAACTGTTTAAGCGAACTACCAGGTTTTTATTCAATAAAAATAAATTGCATTGATCATACCGTGATATATTTAACTGGCTTATCTATTATCACGTTTCTTTACGATAGTAAGCTGTAACTTAAGAATAAACTCGCTGTTATTTTTTTTTTCTGAATGTTCGTGTGTATGTGCTACTTGCCTAGTATATTTTGATACGGCAGAAATCAAAAGTTCCACACAAGCCTTACAAAAATATTCTTATTGGGCAGAGCATCATGTCAGAAACAGTAGATATTGAAGAACATCAAGCTAGATGATTAAATAATCAATGATGAAGTTTCCATGTATACAATTAAATTGCATTAATGTGTGTGTTGGTTCGTGTCTAGTAAATTTGTTGGATGAGACAGTTAAGTGATTTGAAAATTTTACTCACACTTGAAGAACCTAAAGCTAAATGATATAAGAACTATGTTATTGATTCATTATGAATGTATACGACTGTGAATATATGTGTGTACGTGTGTGTGTGCGTGCGTATGTGTGTGCGTGACCGAGAAAAATTCAGGTGTCTCAAACAGAAATAAAGTGATACGATATTAATGCATAGATATAAAAAATTCAATTAAAAGTAAGGGGGATATATGATGAGTATGATGGAAATAAACTACCGTTTTCTAGTAGGGACAAATGTCAAAATATGTCTCACTTAGAGTACCGACAAGTTTACTTGAATGTTAACTACATGTAATCTAGTGACAAAAAAAAAAAAAACTTTTTCAAGTACTTGCACGACAAAATATAAAAAACTTCAGCTGTAAAATATTGTCGACTATACTAAGTCAAAGCGTTGGACAATAGCCAAGGCATTCATTCTCATTTGTGTGATAATGTTGTCTACATATATTTTTCTAAGTTGCTTGACGCCGTCGCTGTAGCTCTCGGGAACAGTGAGATGGAAATTAAAATTACAACATATAAAGAGAATCATATTGAAACTAATGGATCTAAACTATAAATAAACAAAGAAATTGAGACACGACGATCCTGATATTATTGTTTGTGAGAACAAAATATATAACCTGTTCTGTTGTAGAAGTCGTCTACATATTTGACGTTAATATGATTAAAATATTCAGAAAAAGGAAGATATCTATAGATAGTTGATGAGAAGTTTGCAAGTTCGGTGTCAGGACTACATTTGCATGTTTACCGATATTATTACATGTACCAAACCTACTGAATCAAATTACTGCTAAAACCTGGGCTCTTGAGGAAATAATTCATGTTGTGCCTATCAAGTTATATGCGATGGTAAAAATGTGCAATACCTTGATGAAAAATTAAATGGTTGAATGGTTGGCTTGCTTAAAGTATGAAGAAAACAGCAAGACCAAACTGCGTTTTTTTTTATTATTTAATGTCGATTCTTTATAACATTGACACCGACTACGCAATCGACCAAAATATACTCTTAGAAGAGAAAACATACGCATGCATATATACGTGTGCGCATGTGTGCATTTGGACCACACACGTGCATGTATTCAACCGCATATATGTGTGTGAGTGAATGTGTGCGTGTATATGTGTGTGTGGGTGTGGATGGGTGTAATGTATATATATTTATATATATATATATTTGTGTGTGTGTTTGTGTGTGTGTGTGTGTGTGTATGTGTGTGTGTTAGTGTGTGTGCATATGTGTGTATTAGTTTACAGTTTGGTAGAAAATGATAGGCATTTTGAGAGTATGAAGTATCAACTTGAAGTTGTGAGAAAGTTATATGAAGACAGATTTGTTTGTTTGTTTGTGTGTGTGTGTGAGAAAGAGAGAGAGGGGTGGGAAGAAAGAAAGAGAATGTGAGAGAGTGATCTAGAAAAGATGGATTATTGTTGGCTTAAGGTAATTGAATCATAGCATGGCTGGTTCTGTGTTATGGAAAGATATCACACAGTTTCT